>NW_024100409.1:0-80000 GCF_016545835.1 Crotalus tigris | reverse complement strand
TACCCAAAGAATGATGCTTTCCCTGGGACATCCAACCCTGGCAATTTTAAGACTTTGGACTTCAATTTCCAAAATTCCCTGGCTGGGGAATTCTGGAAGTTGAAATTAACAAGTCTTAAAAGTTGCTATGCAACTACATCTTTTCACAACCTAGTGCAAGGTATATTGAAATTAAGCTAATTCAGATTTGGATAATACACTATATACTGCATGGCACTTTGTGAACTTGTGGTAGTAACAATGAATGTCTTCGTTAACCGTTGGGAGCAAATTGCTCCAGTTATTCCCATTCTGTAATCATGGTTGGCTGAGTTGCTCTTAATGTATTTTGCTTTGGTTTTTCAGTAGATCTTTCTTTATTTATGTTCTCTAGGCTATCACTGGGATACTTCTGACTGGATGCCAAATGTCCAACTGCCTGGCATACAAGAATATCCAAATTATGAAGTTGTTGAAGAGACGGCACCTCTGTACACAGATCCAAATTCAATTGATGCTGACTATTATGCTGGAGGTTATGACATTGAAAGTGACTTTCCACCTCCACCAGATGATTTCCCTGTTCCTGATGACCTCCCACCCTTGCCACCGGAATATAATGATCAGTTTGATTCCGTACAGCAATCCAGGGACATATCTGCTGTAGGTAGCTTAGAGTCTTCGGTGAGGAGCAGGCAAAGATTCAATCTCAACCAGTATCTTCCCCATCACTACCCTTCAGACATTTCAGAATCTCAGAACACAATAAATGGAATCCCTACAAATTTCCAAGAAACTTTTGCTCCTTACACTGTAGGCTATAGCAGAGACCCTGTAGAGAACATGTCCATTTCTGCATACGCTTCCACAGCTTCATGCTCCGATATGTCAGCATGCTGTGAAATGGAGTCTGAGGTAATGATGAGTGACTGTGAAAGTGGGGATGACAGCCATTTTGAAGATGTGATCATTCCTCCACTTGATCCTCAGCAGCACACAGAAGTCTGATACTCTTCCTAAAAAAAAAAAAAAAAAAGTGCCTGGATGCTAATGAACAAAAAAGAAAAAGGATTGTAGAGAATCTTGAAGAGCTTTTTCCCTCCCTGGCAATGCTTGAGCGCTATTATTTCAGTGAACTAAAACTGGCATGGCTGCAATGGAATATGCAGCCCATATTAACCAATTTTTCATTTTTTTCCTCCTGCAGTTTCACTAATCACAGGTCTTCTGTGTATTTTTTTTTTTTTTTGTACTTTCATTGTCTATGTTAGAAACAGAAAAAAACACCACTTCCTCATTTTAGCATGATAAATGTATTTATATCATTCAGAAGCAAATCATTTTTCTTATATTTTTGTAAATTTTATGTACAGTTTTGATTTTGGTAATTTTACCTAGATTTTGTAGATAATTTTAAGGTTTGATTTCCACTGATTTAGTGGTGTTCTGTATGCCATTAAACCCTGGGCTTCATTATACAGTGGCCAAAATTGTGGAAAACAAGCTCACTAAATGAAAGAACATAAAAAAACCCAACCAACTTGATAGCGAGCACATAGCACACTGACAAATGTCCTCTCAGCTTCAATACATGACATCAATAACTGAATCCTACTATGATCTGATTGGCTCATTGCCAAAATAAGATGACACCTGATTGGCTCTCTAAACACTCATGCTCATTGGCTACAATCAAATGAAGGAAAGCTACCTGATATCAACCTAAGCAAGTTGTGCTTCCTTTTTCTGGTTATTTGGCTATAACTTTTCATAGAATACAGTACAAATAATTGAACAAACTTCGTTGCATTATATTCTTGATTAAATTATCTTTCCATTGATACATAATTTTATGGTACTACTACAAAAAAAGTGTTATTAGCCATCAAACCTCAAAAATACACTTTTCCCAAAAGGTTTCCACAATTTTGGCCACTAGATGTATTCAGGAATCATTACAGTAAACCCTTGACTGAACAGTTCTCTCTTTAGCAGGCTTACAATGCAAAAGGTATTGCTGACCCATGCACTGTATAACTTTTGTGTCCGTACGTATAGAATCCTATTCACTGTACAGCTTAAAATCAGATTCAGATTTTACACAACACAGAGTGCTGAACAGATGCTCTTCCCTTATTAGTTCATTAAGTCAAAGGTTTACTGTATTTACATTTGTTCTCACAGAAAATCAGTGTTATCACTTATATATTTCAATGTAATAACCCATGCATTTCCAATTGTACATAATTTCCAGTTGTAAAACATATCTGATATTTTCTGGCAAAAAACATAGCAGTGTCTTACACAAGTTTCTGTATTCTGGAACAGTATCCATTTTTTTCTTTTCCTGAACAGTGTGTTGAGCCCCACTGCATTCCTGTTTAGAACCAAAATCACAGCACAGTTTTTATAGTGTCTGTATATTTGTGATGCAGCAGTCTTGTAAAGGTTTTTACTGAAATCTACCATTAGTCAGTCTTTCTTACAGATAATAAATTATTAATAAAATACTCTAGCTTTGTTTACTCTATTTCATTCATTTTTATATAAAATTTATAAATCTATAAGTAGTAAAATGTAAAGTTGCTTCGTACAACCAAGCTCTGATTGTGCAGTCAATCCACTAGGTGGCAGTAGGAGCTTATTCATTTTTTTTTAAAAAAATCAAATACTTGGTTCATGATATAGAGATAGTAGATAACATACTTAAGAATGACATTTTCATATATTGCCTGTTACACTGCAGTGCGTTATCATAGTAAAAATACACAGAATAGAATGGAAGACTCACAAGTTACTTGGTAAATAGTTGTTATATGATACCCTTATTGCTGTTGCCAGAAATTTCAAACATCTTTTAGTTTATTAGTGATACCTTTAGTAAATGAACCTTTCAAGTTTATTGAGTACATAGTGTTTTGTGTCAATATAAAATTGGACCATATTTAGCTATAAACTATATCCTGAACTGCTTGGGCTAACTCTGGGCAGATGTGCTCCAACCTTATGCCAAGTCACAGAGGACTTTATAAAATCAGCATTTCAAATTGTATCAAGCTGATACAGAGCCTGTTAAACAGATAACATGTGCGCCCACCAAGCCAACACTGGTGAGCACTCAGGACACTATATTTTATGCCAACAGACTGTCCCAGGTTTGCTTTGTTGAATGAAGAAAGCACAATGAAATTATCCCTCATATCTTTCAAGCAATCAAGCTTGACAATCTGAAGTGTAACAGTGTATTATATACAATGATATGAAGAAGCTTAACTGCACTTTTCACTTTTCATATTGTAGATTTCCACCCTTGAACTGTCTACATCAGTGGTTCTCAACCTTTTTAATGCCACGACCCCCAACCGGTCATAAGTCAAGGACTACTCAACCGGTCGTAAGTCGAGGACTACTCAACTGGTGTAGCACCCTGTGCAGAATGGGACTTTTGGCAGGCTCATCAGGGCAGAGACAGCCTGGACAATTCCTATTGGCTTTTGAAAGCCAATAGAATTAGACTCTATTCAAGAGAGCCTATTCTATTGGCTTTCAAAAGCCAATAGAATAAAAGGGAGTAGCACAGCTAAGGAAAAGGGGAAAAAAGTGGCAGACTGCATTGTTTGGCGACCCCCATGAAATGGTCGTTCGGCCCCAAATGGGGTCCCGACCCACAGATTAAGAACCACTGGTCTACATAAAGTAAATGTGGAAATCCTCTTTTGCAAGCTGTATCAAAATAAATTTATCAGTGTAACTTCTGGAAAAGAATTTCCCAGTTGATTCTGTTATTTATGTGCACCAAAGAACAAAATAATTATATTTAGTTTTGACTATTACATCTTAAGAGCATTTCAGGGATTGTATGTGAGTGCGGATAGTCTTCAACTTAATGAACATTTGTTTAAGGGCCATTTGAACTTATGACAGTGCTGAAAAAGAGGACTTATGACCAGTCATTTCACTTAACAGCCATTGCTGTGTTCCATAATCAGACGATCACAATTTGTGACCTTTCCAGGGAGCTTCCTGGAAAGCAAAGTAGGTTGGGAAAGCCAGATTCGCTTAACAACTTCATGCTTCACTTAATGATCACAGCAAAAGAGATTGTAGGTCATAAAATCAGGCATGAGTCACTTAAATGACCATAATTGCTTAATGATGGATGTTCTGGCCCCAATTGTCATAGATCAAGGACTACTTGTATATTTTCTATTTAAAAAAAAACCCCGTATGAGAACAAATTTCCAGTGAGATTTAGCATCACTGGGAAAATTTCATGATTAGCCTTGGAGAAATGCTAGTTTCTGTCAGTCAATTTTACTCTTCTGAGAGTAAATGAATCTAGTAAATGGAATCCTATGAAGTCAGTAATTTTGGCAGGTGCTGGGAAATATAACAGAAACATGAATGTTTTCTTGATGTTATAAAGTTTTGTAGTTACATCAACAAATGGCATCCACTAAAATGGCCTTCCAATAATAGGGCATAATACAATTTCCCACTGCGAAGAGCTGCTTTTTACAGTTGGTGAGACACCGGGTGGCGAAAATTGCCTACTTGAACTCTCTACACTAGGGGTGTCAAACTCGCAATGTCATGTGATGTGTTGCAACATATCGCAACTTTTTTGCCATTGCCGGCATAAGGGTGGGTGAGGTTTTGCAATGATGCATCTGGCCCGTAGGCCGGCAGCTTGAGCCCTGCTCTACAACGTTTTTCACCTTCAGTTAGAGCATTCCAATTCCCAGAATTCCCCAATCAGCATTGAAAAGTGGTTAAATGAAAGAACAAAGGAAGAAAAGGAAAGCAGAAAGAAAGGATTAATACTGCACTAAACCTGTTTCCTAGTTTTTCATATTTTTTTTTCTTCTGTGAAAGACATCTATTTTTCCTCTAATTCTCAAAGGAATGCTTTAGAACTTTTTGACAATGTTTTAACTTAAGATAGTGTTCTTACTGTTGCATAACAGTATTTTCTTCTTTACCTGTGGTATATGGGGTTGCACTTAATCCCTGATAAGAAACAGCTCCTACGTAGGAGGAGTTCATTCATAGCCTCTTTGCAATTTAATGAAACTGCAGAAAGCTAAAGAGGCTTCAAATTAGTGAGCAATGACTGCACAAAGCAAGGACAACTACAAAATTAAGAACTTCCTTGGATTTTCCCTAAACAGGCAATTTCTTGTCCAAGCTGAACAAGGATTTTCTTTCAAACACTAAGCCATATTTGGCTCATTGCTACTGAATGCTGCTTCTCCTTGGTCTTTAGATGCTTTGATTAAAGGAGAATCAAAGGGGAGGGAGAGGATTGGGGATGATGTTACCCATCAGCAATGTTTCTGTTGGTGACATTTGCTATATAAAAAAGATACCTGTGTTTAAAGGGGAAGGTAATGAATCATGTCTTGATTAACTAAATACTCATTCATTAAAGTGCATGTAAAACTGGTGTTCTGGAAGGTAAGCAGTGATCGCATAGAAACAAAATACACATGGAGATTTGATCCATCTTCCCAAATGAAATGAGAGAACTACATCTTTTAATGAACCACTTAATTATATTATTATTCAAATACAGCTTTAATGGGTATATACAAAGAGAGTATTAGGCACTGGACATATTTTTAAAATAAATTACTGTAGTTGAAATAATACAGAATGGCCATCAAGATTTCCAGAAACGCAATTGACTGAGGATACATAAGAAGATACATTTTCCTGAATTGTATCGAGGTAAGCAGTTTTATGTTGTTAAGAGCTAGAGTCACATAGCATTATATCCTTCAAACCTAGTACATATGTCAGAACCCCTCAAATGTATTTGTCTTCACTTCACCTCTTTCATTTATTCCTTCCTTGCTTGAGCTTATGTATTCATTTTCAGGGCCTGCCATTCTGCTGGGGGCGGGTGCTTGCATGGAGGGGGAATATTATCTGCTTTGCTTTGCTCTGTATGGGGTGCCCTCCCTCTGGGTGAGAGGAATATAACCTGAAAACATCTGCCTTATCTCCAGACAATGGCACCTGGGACCATTGGGAAACAAAACCGAGAGAGACCTTCAGAAGCCCGCTGAATCTCCAGATTCTCCTAACACTGTGGCACCTGTGGATTGGCTGACTTTCAACCGGATGCTTGGACACTGGGGAAGGACTTCTGAATTGCCTTGTTGATGTAATCCTTCATGAGCCAAATCTTTAGACCTTGCTTTGCTCTTTTGCCATCACTAACTCTCAATAAAAAGTTCCCTTTGAGACAATGCCTGTTTCAAGAGTTCTGCTTTCTTGGGAGATCTAGTTGAGGCAGGTCCTTACATAAAGCAAGATCTGCAATAGTGCCCAACTTGGAGAGGCATCTGCCCTACCGAGGGGGGGGGGGCTTGTATAACATGTCTGTGCTTGGTAGCAAAATGGAAGCTGATACCAAAGACTGCAGTGAGTCGGCTATCCAGATCTATCCCAGGGAAGGCATCTCTACCTGATTGGAGGAAGATGCTGCCCTAGAAGACTCCTCGAGGCCAAGATGGTCACTCGGTGTCAGGAAGAAAGAGGACTGGGAAGAAAGAACCCAAAGAGTAAATTTCATCCAAAGAGGTCAGAAGAAGACTCGAAAGAAAAGGACAGAAATGCTCTCTGACAATAAAGAACTGGACAGGCAGTCAGACCTGAAGAAGGGGATCTTGAAGTGAGCCATCATTACATGATGGAAGTTTTTGAGGACCTAAAAGCCAAATCCCTGGGCTGCGAAGAAAAGAAGGAAGAACTAGCCAAGGAAGTCGAATGCAGTGAAGGAAAGACCATAATCACCGAGGTGGCAGGCAGAGCTGTGGGGTTGACAGAAATGGTGGAGGCTACTCCAGTAGACCAACAGCGAGCCACCCCTCAGACGGCTTGGTCTCCACAACCACCTTGACAGAGACTCCCCCAGATGAGCCAAAGCTAGTTCCATTGGGAGTTAAATTTGATGGGGATCCTTAACAATTGGGAATCTTCTTGGCTCATCCCATGCAAGTGTATGGGAGGTCTCTGCCCAACGATGCAGCTAAGATCAGGGTTGTCACTTTAGCCCTGGAAGGACTGCCACCAGATGGATGGTGACCTTGTATAACTGTGATGCTCCCAAACTTTAACCAATTCATGACCGCCCTGAAATGCCAGTTTGAAGATTGCTTGCCAGACCGGAAGGCTTGGGATCATATAAAAACAGTGAAACAGGGGCATTGACCAGTGGCCAAATACATGGAAGAGTTTCACAACTTGGCTTACTGCCTTGACTGGCCCAAAGTCATTCTGATAAGCTGTTTCCAAGATGGGCTGAACAACAGCCCATCTGTATGAATGATGTGTCATAGCTGAAGAAGTGGAAATTGACCAGACCCACAACCAGTGCTGTCCTATGAAGTCAGGGGGATGAAACCACATGGAGAAGAGAGGATAGGTCAGCAAAACCTCTGCAAACCAATCACATTCCTCTGCCTGCTTCAAGTGTGGCAAAGAAGGGCATCGTGCCATGGAATGCCACAGCAAAACTCTGGCTAGGAAGCCAGATTGGCCCGCTGGGGGAAAGCCAAGCAAGGCTACCCAGCGCTCGAAAGATATAGCCCTGAAGTCCACCTAGGTCGTGGAGCTACCCTGAGCCTCAAAGGCTGGGGGTAGAGCTCCAACCCCACCAGGTGACAAGTCGGAGATGTCGGAGATTGGTTATGATGAGGAATCATTGGTAAGTGGACCAAACAACACCATAACTATGCCCATATAACTGTCAATCCCAGGCACGGGCAGGAGAATGACATAATCGCACTACTGGACTCAGGGTGCATCTGGTGCTTAATAAGCCCCAGCCTAGTTGGGAAAATGGGAGTTCCTCTAAGGAAACTCAAGGATCCCATTGCCTTTTGTTAGCTCGATGGGTCCATGACAGGGTGCATCCCGGAAAGCTTTGTCACCAAATCCTTGGGACTCACCATGGGATGCCACTCAAAGACTTTGGCTTTCATTGTGGCTCCCAGCATGGAATGGCCCCTTTTCCTTGGACTAACCTGGTTAAAGAAATGGAACCACCTAATCAACTGGATAGAGTGGCATCTAAAGTTCCCAAGGAAGAGAGCTCCTCCCCAGGGATTGCCTGCTAAAAGAATGGAGGGTCTGAAGCAAGAATTAGTGTCCACACTGAGTGAGCAAGAGATTTGGAGCAATTCCAAAAGAGTACCGTGATTTAGCTGAGGTTTTCAGTGAAAAGAGGTCAAATGGGCTCCCCCCCCTCACCAGGCAACGGACTGTGCAATTGAAATCATCCCAGGGGCTAAATTACCTAAACCAAAACTATATTCAATGACCCCTAGGAAAGTAGATGAGCTGCACAAGTTCATTGACAAGAATTCAGCTGGCCAGGACTCAGATGGCAACCTCTGTGCTATTCAGAGAGAAGAAGGATGGGTCTCTTTGTCTCTGCATGGATTATTGATGTTTGAAGATGGTATCCATGGAAAATGTGTATCCCCTGCCCCTTATGAGGGACATGGTAGCTCACCTAGTAAAAGAATTTTTTTTTTCTAAGTTAGACTTGCAAGAGGCATACTATTGCATCAGAATTAAAGAGGGGGATGCTTTCAACTGCCCCCTAGGTTGCTTCTAATTCAGGGTGCTCTCTTTCAGGTTACAGGGAGCCCCAGCAGTGCTCATGCAACTAATCAATGAGGTCATCTATGAGCACCTACAAGGGGGTTCAGGTGTATTTGGACGATATCTTGATCTACACCAAAACTAAAGCTGAACATGTTAAGTCAGTTAGGGCAGTCCTAAAGAAACTCCACACTGCTAAATTGTACTCCAAATTCTCGAAGTATGAAATCCATAAGGATAGAATTGACTATCTGGGCTATGCGTCTTCCACGAAGGAGTGGAGATGGACTCAGAGAAAAGTGTGGGCCGTCATGGAGAAGACCTCTTCCCGCAGCAGGAAGCAGTTACAGAGCTTTCTGGAGTTTGCCAACTTTTACAGGCAATTTATCCCCTCGTTTGCCCTCTGCTTACTTACAAATTTCTGTATCATCTCCAACTAGTTTTGTTCTTCCTTTCATTTCCCCTCCCTTTCCCTCCCTTTCATGTTAGTCCCTTGTCTTCTGTCTTTTTGATTTTCTTTTTCTACTGCAGCAAGTAGTGTGCATGCATGTGTCTGAGACTGATTTGTATATTATATGCCAGCAGGAAATCAATTAACTTTATAAATAAGCTATTTATATTAAAGGTAAATTATTTTAAATTAGTGATTATTTCAATTATTATTTATTTGTCAGCTTTATATAGTTGCTCATCTCATGATCATGACTCTGGACAATGTACAATAACAGCAGTATACATTTGGAAGGAGATAATTCTGGCCAAGCTGTTTTTTGATGTAGCTGTGGCAACTCAGCATGCATCCAGTTTTGGTCACCATGATGTAAAAAAGACGCTGAGACTCTAGAAAGAATACAGAGAAGAGCAACAAAAATGATTAGGGGACTGGAGACTAAAACATATGAGGAACGGTTGCTGGAATTGGGTATGTCTAGTTTAATGAAGAGAAGGACAAGGGGGTACATGATAGCAATGTTCCAGTATCTCAGGGACTGCCACAAAGAAGAGGGAGTCAAGCTATTCTCCAAAGCGCCTGAAGGCAGGACAAGAAGCAATGGATGGAAACTAAGCAAGGAGAGAAGCAACCTAGAACTAAGGAGAAACTTCCTCACAGTTAGAACAATTAACCAATGGAACAACCTGCCTCCAGAAGCGGTAAATGCTCCAACACTGAAAGTTTTTAAAAAGAAACTAGAGAGCCATCTGTCCGAAATGGTGTAGTGTTTCCTGCCTGAGCAGGGGGTTGGACTAGATGACCTCCAAGGTCCCTTCCAACTTTATTATTTATTTATTTATTTATTTATGAGACTTATATACCGCTTTAAGTGCAAGCACTCTCTAAGCGGTGTACACCAGTAAGCAATGTATATATATATATTTACATTGCCCCCAACAATCTGGGTCCTCATTTTACCTACCCCGGAAGGATGGAAGCCTGAGTCAACCTTGAGCCGGTGAGAATTGAAACGCTGACCTGCTAAACACAGTCAGCTAAAGTGGCCTGCAGTACTGCACTCGAACTGCTGCGCCACCTCGGCTCTTTATAAAGAGCCACCTCGGCTCTTTAACAATTATTATTATTGTTATTATTATTATTAATAATAATAATAATAATACATAAACATATATGCAAATGTGTCACATGTATATATTCATGACAGGAAATTTTCTTCAGGAATGGAGCTAGCACTGATGCTAGGACAGCTAGGATTGGAGTTGGAGAAGTTGGGTATTGGACAAAACTATGGTCCACATTTGAATGGTGGGTTTATTTTAAACAGAGCATCATTTTCTTTCAGATATAATAGCTGAACACTGGTTTGAATTAACATAGCTTTAGGAGAGGTCCTTGACTGACAAAAACTGGCTTAGTATTGTGGTGCATCATCCTTTTTCATCACTTTCTGATGTTCCTCTGAATCTGTGATCAGAACCAATCAGAGAAATTTTCCTTGTAGCATAAGGCATGCGTAAGAGCACTGGATGCTATTTTTAGCACAGTTTTTTTTTCCCTTCTAGCAAATGGAATGCCACCATAGGAAACTGCTACATCTTCTTAGAGGTTGTTATTTTTTTACATGTCTATCACTTCCTACTTTTTCATTTGTTTTTTATTCAGCTTGTTAAACTTCATGACTGATTGCTCCCCCCCCCCTTTTTTTATAGCCCAGCACAGCAAGTTTCATTATTTGGTGTCAAGGACGTCAAAATGACATAATCAACAAATGGGTAAGAGTCAGTGCATTGTGGTTAGTAAATTCTACTTTTTTTCTTTGAAAAATGAAAGGGGGTGGTTCTCTAAATCAGCGGTTCTCAACCTGTGGGTCGGGACCCCACTTGAGGTCGAACGACCATTTCACGGGGGTCGCCAAACAATGCAGTCCGCCATTTTTTCCCCTTTTCCTTAGCTGTGCTACTCCCTTTTATTCTATTGGCTTTTGAAAGCCAATAGAATAGACTCTCTTGAATAGAATCTAATTCTATTGGCTTTCAAAAGCCAATAGGAATTGTCCAGGCTGTCTCTGCCCTGCTGAGCCCTCCAAAAGTCCCATTCTGCAAATGGTGCTGCAAGTTGTCTGCAGCGAGCTGTCTGGAAGTTTCCACCCCTCCCTGCTGAACAACTACTAAAAATGTAAGTAAAAGAGGGCCAGGGGTGGGAGGTGGGAGGCCAGCAGGCGCAGGGAGGGTTGCTGGCGTGCGTGGGGCCCGGCGGGTGCCTTACCACCCTTGGGCTGGGCCAGCTGGTGGCCCAGCAGGTGGTCACCCTGCATCATCGCTGCTCCTTGCCAGCTATGCCTCGGCCGGCGCAGGGGGCGGTACCACGCATGCGCGGCGCTCCCAGGCAAGGAAAGTCCTCGACTTATGAGTAGTTGGGTAGTCACCGACTTACGACCAGTTGGGTAGTCCTCGACTTATGACCGGTTGAGTAGTCCTTGACTTACGACCGGTTGGGGGTCGCGGCATTAAAAAGGTTGAGAACCACTGCTCTAAATGGTCCAAATAATTATATATTCGCTTTCACATATAAGGCATTACTCTTTCTTTTTCAGCTAGACACCAAATGAGAGGGGGATTCAGCACTATGGACTATTTGCTTAGCATTTGTTAAGGCTGTTTGAATAATGTAAATATGCTTTGCACATAAATTGAATTTAATGACATGCACCTTTAAAAAATAAACACAATGCTTTCTCTATGAGAGGGGGAAAGGAGTATTTCCCTGCTATTTTTACACCAATCAAACTGTTTACAAAAGGTTTCCAACCTTTTGAGCTTGAAGTCCAAACACCTTAAAGTTTCCAAGGGTGAGAAATACTGGTTTCTTGCACAATCTGGCTACCAATTCATAATATTATTCTGCTGATCAAAGCAAGCCGGCCCCTGAGAGATGGATGGAAAGGATCCCAGTTCCAGATAGGTATCCATCCTGAAATCATATGAAAAATCTGCACTGCATCTCACAATCAGGAAATGTAATCTGCATCTTTTTGTAAATACATAAGTAATATTGCATAAACATACAGTATCTGATTTTTACTTATTTTTTACAAAGGTAAAGAATACAAATAAAACATTTGGATTCTTCTTTGCTGTTTTCTTTTCCTACCCTATAGCCGAGGTCTAAGTTGCCTGCTTTCTCATTCCCCATGCAAAGCAAATACTGCACTCAAAAGAAGTTTTGGTAGCATTCTACTCAGAACTGGTTTTTTTTTTTCTTCCGTCCATTCCCAACCACTCCTCCCTTCCTTACCTACTTGACTAAAAATAGATTTTAAAAGCATACATAAAATTCACATTTATTATAAATAAATAACTCATTCGTCTCATCTTTCTCTTGCTCTTCCGTTCTTCTGTTCTCCCAGAAAGCTCTCCCGAAGGCTATCCAGCCAGTACATCAAGTAGCAAAAGATAGAAAAAATGCTGGGTACTGTCTCTCCAAGACCTACCGACGGCCAATCTCAGGAATGAACCCCGGTAGGCCCATGAACGAGCGAGCGAAGGAATGAATGGAGGGAAAGCCTGGGAAAAAAATGAATGGGACCTCGCGCGCTCGCGCCCGCACAGACCCTCCCGCTTACAATTTCGCCGTGAATGGCGGCCCTTGTTCCCGCGAAGGCCGCAGGGGGGCACTGTGCCCGCATTGCCCACTCGGACGCAGCTGGACTCCCCTCGAGGCGCACGTGTCTCGGGAAGGGGAGGCCAGACGCCAAGGCGGAATGTCACCTGGAGACAACGGTGGCGGCCGTTGGGGCGCCTGTGTGTGTTTGGCGAGAAGCGCTGAGGTGTGGGTGCCGGACGCAAGTGCAGCAGCCAAGCGTCGGGGCGATGAAGGCGGAACGAGGAGGGAGGGGCTGCTATAAAAATAACTCAACGAGGCACACTTCAGCGAAGCGTCCCCGTCTGAGTAAGGGGACGAGATGAGGCGCCCGAGGATGGGAGGCGCCCGGCGCAAGAGGCAGCCACTGGTCGGCTCTTTTGCAAAGGCACGAGGAGACGGAGTAATGTCGTTATCCTCCCACCCCAACCCGCCTCGTGCACATCTAGCGTCTCCCATAAGGAAGGGCAGAGGAAAGGGACGAAGTTCTGCTGTCCAAATTTGCATCGCCGGCATGGACGTCCGGTGAGCGGCTCCTCGTCTCCTCGGCATGTCAGTAAATCGGAGCGGGCTGAATGGCTCAAGGCCGCAGGACCAGCTCACCTTGGACAGGCCCCCTTGGGTGGCTTCCACCTTGGCCGTGATCCTTATCTTCACCATCGTGGTGGACCTGCTGGGCAACTTGACGGTGATCGTCTCCGTGTATAGGAACAAGAAGCTGAGGAACGCTGGTGAGAAACGGGAAGCCGAAGGAGGGTGGCAAGAAAGTTGCAAACCAACCCAGCCGCGCTCCGGACGGGACTCCGGGGAGAGGAGTGGAGATCGGGAGGGTTGAGGGGGCCGACGGTCACTCCGGCCCGGGACAATATTCCCCTGCAAGTCATAAAGGCATTTCTTCTGACAGCCAGGCGCCCAATCATTTTTCTCCCCCTCCCCCAGAAAGCGATTGCTTGCCTCCCCTAGCGCCCTCCCGCTTTAATCTGGCTGGCACTCCTGTACAACTAGGGTCCATCCAGCCGCCCTATTTTTATTCTCCGGACTCTGCCGGGTGGCTGCAAGGCAGGTTTTGTAGCTCAAGCTAGGCTTCTCCAGAAGTTTGGGGTGGCACCCTTCCTATGACCTGCCCATAGGATGAACCCATCTCGTGTATCCCCTCTTTTTTTCTATGGCAGTGGTTCTCAACCTGTGGGTCGGGACCCCATTTGCCAAACAACGCAGTCCGCCATTTTTTCCCCTTTTCCTTAGCTGTGCTACTCCCTTTTATTCTATTGACTTTTGAAAGCCAATAGAATAGACTCTCTTGAATAGAGTCTAATTCTATTGGCTTTCAAAAGCCAATAAGAATTGTCCAGGCTGTCTCTGCCTGCTGAGCCTGCCAAAAGTCCCATTCTGCAAATGGTGCTGCACAAGTTGAGTAGTCCTCGACTTACGACCGGTTGGGGGTCGTGGCATTAAAAAGGTTGAGAACCACTGTTCTATGGACTTTAAGTGCTCAAGTTTTACAAGGTTTGCAGGTTGCCCTCGCTGTTATTCCTGAGCCCCCATACTATGAAAAGCACCAGCTTCAGAGGGGGTGACAAAAAACAAGGGGGCTGAAATGTTTTTTTTTTCCTCCACTTCAGATGGGAGGGTAAAGAAGAAGATTTTTTTTTTTAGCAGAAACCAGGTTTTAGGCCAGTGGTTCTCAACCTTTCTAATGCCGCGACCCCATAATACAGTTCCCCATGTTGTGGTGACCCCCAACCACTTATACATCACCGGGTGCCAGGGGCGTGGCCAAAGAAAAGGAGGAAAAAAATGGTGGACAGCCTTGTTAGGCGACCCCCGTGAAATGGTCGTTCGACCCCAAATGGGGTCCCGACCCACAGGTTGAGAACCACTGTTTTAGGCTGTTATATAAAACTCCATGCTCAGTGTAAATAGTAAGATCCAGTCCCAGTTGGAGTCATGTAGTCCAGCAAGAGAGAGAGGCAATAAAATTCTCCCTTAGATGAATATGGAAAGAGAGATGGTCAATTAAACCATACTCTGTGTTATTTAATCCAGGGTAAGAAATAGTGGTTATTTGTACAAAGTGAATATGTTGCTTCCTTGCCTCTTTGCGGTGCAGCCAATTCAATGCTAACCCATTCTTTGGCCTTTCCTCTGGCTATTTAATTCATTGGGAGATTGTTAGGCAGCTAAACAAAGTTTTACTTCTTCCTATTTAAAGAAGAGAATCTCTTAAGAAAATCTGCCTTCTTTGATGCTTGATCTAATAAAGCAAGGTCCTTTTCTTCTTTGCTTTATCAAGTCGGTGCACACATATTCTAAATCTAGTCATTCGTACCTCTCTGGCCCTTTTAAACTTTCATTAAGAAAAAACTCTTGTTCGCTAAAGGAACAGAAAACACATGACACCTGCAGGGAACAGAAAACAAGTGCAAGGAATTGCGTCAGCAAAGCAGACAAATGTATTTCCACACCATCTTCTAGAATTCCAATCTTTAGTTGATGCTCTGAATGAAATGTCTTGCCAGCTTTTGAAGGGTGTCACATGGAATGTTAGTTGGTCTTACACAGTGTTTTGACAATCTGGGCAGATGAAATCTGACGATTGTGGGACTAATTGCACAAATGTCCATGGGCATCTATCCATGGGCATCTCCCACAAGGGCCTGAGATAACTGTTTCAGACACAGGATACATTCATCAGCCTTTTGGACAGACTCTGATAAGAACACCTGCAGTAGCCTTGTATCTGGAGAGTGTCTGTTATTTGATACATTGTAACCACCCCTATATACGTCTTTTGATTATGCTGTGTGATGTAAAAACCTTAGTAACAATAAAAGAGGGTGCTGGAGTCAGCTCTGGGCTCTCATCCCGAGATACCTGTCTGCGTGTCTCATTCTCCATGGGAGACCACCACATCTGGTGACCCCGACGTGATCCACTGAAGGATACGTCCCTGCCAACCCTTTACTTATCGCCTGGAATAGGCTTGGTGCACCCGACGAAGTTGCTGGCAACTGACTCCTCTTCGTAAGTATGGGGGGTGGAATGTCTCACGCTCAAAAGCAGCATGTGGAAGAGCTGAGGCTACTTGGCAGGAAAAAATATCTTACTGATCAGGAACAGAAATTAACCCGTCACCTTTCTAAATCTGAGGCTGTCAAATTGCTTGCTTACGTTTGGGCTAACTGCTCATCCTATCCGGAGTCTGGATCTTTAAGCATATTGGTCTCATGGAGGAAAATTGGTTGCAAACCAGCTGACTGATCAGCTTATAAAAATCCACTTGATAAACCTATGCTGAATTGCCTCATCAGCCCCCCTGGGTATAAATCCGTCTGTTATGTTGCCTGCCACTCCCTTACCCCAGTCTGATAAATTGGTTTTGAAACCCTCCTGTCCCTGCCAATTTTATGGATTCTGATAAACAGCAAACAACCTCTCCTGTTCCTGCCACGTTGCCTCCTCTCTCCTCTCTCTCTCTCTCTCCTGGAATCATGCGTGGTGCTTTTCAAAAGGCTTTAAATAATGGTGATTTAAGCGTTTCTGAACTATCCGAGACAGAGTTGTTCCCTGTTAATTACCAACAGACTGCTAAAGGGTTAATAGTGGGTTGGGAGGCACTTCCCCTGGCTATGATCAGAGAATTGAAAAAGGCTACAAAAGATTATGGCATAACCAGTCCCTATACTAGAGGACTAATACATTCAATTGCTAGTGCATATAGAATGTTGCCTCAAGATTGGAAAGATCTGTTCCGCATGCTTCTTAACGGAACACAATACGTAGTCTTTGAATCTGAATATAAAAGAGAGGCACAAAAGAGAGCTAATCACCCAGGTTCACAATACACAGCAGAACAACTCTTTGGAGAAGGCAATTTTACTACCCTTAATGCTCAAGCTCAAACTTTTACTCCCTTTGCATTTCCTATCATTAATGCTTGTGTTCTTTCTGCCATGGCTCTTGTTGATGAGTCTGGAACCCCGATTCAATCTTTTTCTGCCATTCACCAAACTGCAACTGAATCCTATGCAGACTTTGTGAATTGCCTGCAAGTTGCCATTGAGCATCAAATTTCAAACAGAGATGCAGCAAATGAAATCCTCATAAAATTGGCTTATGAATATGCAAATGCAGACTGCCAGTCCATTCTTAAACCAATTGTTTCCAGTCCCACGGCCACTCTGGCAGACTTTCTTAAAGCCTGTCGCATTGTGGGAACCAATGCTTTTCAAATGGACACTCTTGCAGCTGCAATCCAAAAGGGGAATCAACCCCAAGGCACTTGCTTCAATTATACTCTTCAGATGTATTGCAACTTTCTCTTGCTGACTGGGCAGGATCTGTTTCCTGTCATGTTCCCTCTGACCCTCGCTTCCAACTCCTTAATAATGTTTCAATTTCTCTGCATTCTCCCATTTCCTCCTCTCCCATTCCTAATGCTGTCACCCTGTATGTTGATGGCAGCAAGACTTATGGTTCATGTGTATGGAAGGAGGGTGAACAATGGCACACAAAAATTACTCCTCCTCAAACTTCTGCTCAGCGTGCTGAACTTGCTGCTACAATATTGGCCTTACAAACTTTTTCTTCTGAACCTTTTAATCTTATTTTAGATAGTCTTTATGTATATAAAGTTCTCACCTCTTTATCTGATTCATATGTGTCACCCTCACTGGATGACTCTCTCCTCAGTCTCTTTCTCACACTTCAATCCCTTCTTCATTCCCGCTCTACTTGTTTTTTTCCTGCTCATATTAGAAGTCACCAACCTTTCCCTGGTATTATCTCCGAAGGCAATGCCAAGGCGGATGCTGCCGCTTCGGCTGCCTCCACTCACCAGGACGTTTCTGTCCTTGTTTTATCTCCCATAACCCCATGGGACAGCCATTCATATTTTCATCAAAATAAGAAGGCTTTAATGAAACAATTTTCTTTAACAGCTACGGAGGCTGCGGCTATCATACAACAATGTCCCACCTGCAGCCTCCAAGCACACTCTGTTCCTCAAGGGGTCAACCCAAGAGGGACGCAGAGCTGTCAACTTTGGCAAATGGATGTTACACAATATTTGCCATTTGCCCCTTGGAAATACTTGCATGTTTCCATTGACACCTATTCAGGTTTTATTATGGCCACCCCTCAAAGGGGTGAGTCTGCTAAACATGTTATTAATCATTGTATTCGTATCTTTTCTATCCTGGGCAATCCAAAAGAAATTATGCATGCAAAAAAGAAAGGGGAAAATACCCCCGGCTTGCCTGGGATACAAAACACTCTTAATCTTGTACTTTTTACCTTAAACTTTTTGAATGTTTCTGGCACCCCTGGCTCAACTGCCGCAAGCAGGCATTTTTCTGCTTCTCCCACAGATTCTTCACGCCCCCAGGTATACTATCGACGTTTGCCTGATCCCACCTGGAAAGGGCCTGCCTCCCTCATTACTTGGGGTCGAGGCTATGCTGCAATAGACGACCATGGCGAGATCATTTGGACTCCAGCTCGTTGTGTTCGTCCTTATATGGCTCAACGTACACCACCTCAACCAGGCATATGAGGATCAGGGACTGTGGGCTTTTAATGCTTTTGTACGGGATGCCAGGCGCACTGCTCTTACACTTAACGTCACGAACTGTTAGATCTGCATGCAAATTCCTGGTGACAGTCGTGGTGGTCTTATTTTCCATGCCATTCCATTCAATGAAACAGGATGGAAGCAGCTGTGGAGCATAACTACAGAGACATTGAATATGACATATGCTGTGGGTGCTCGTATAATGGAACCTGCCAGATTTTGTTTTTATAGCACAGGACTATTCCGTACTGCCATTTATTTGGGAACTTATAGTAATTGTCAACAAGTTATTATATGGAATTCAGCAAAGAAATGTAAATCCATCAAAAGCAACCTTACTAAGGTAAATGACACTTATCAAAGCAATCAATGGACAAACATCAGTACCTACATGGCTTGCCTTGACATGGAATCCATAATAACATTTGCTAATGAGTCTCACCAGGGTTATTATGAGTTACCCGATATGTGGCTACTATGTGGCCGTAGAGCCTATCGCCAGGTGCCTAAGGATTGGAAAGGCACCTGTACACTGGGCCTTTTGACTCCTGCTATATATGCCTTGCCTCATCTCCCTGATGGACGCCTGCGGAACAAACGTGATACTGGTTCCTCGGATCCACCCCTAACATTGGGTGGTAGTTTAGAGACTCAAATCAGCAGAGGGATTCTACCCAATCTAGGAGTTGCCATGAACTATAGAGACCTTCATTTGCTTAACAATTGGACTGTTCATATGTTTAATGAAACAATTAACAGCATTAAAATGATTAATCAAGAAATGGGGGAAATAAGGGAAGTAGTTTTGCAAAATCGGTATGCTTTAGATATTATTTTAGCAGCAAAAGGCGGTGTATGTGCCTTAATTCATTCTCATTGTTGTATGTATATACATGATTTTCAACCTAATATTTCTGCTACAGCAAAGAAAATGGAATCTATGCTCCAGAATAATCCCTTACGCAGTGATGGATCAGGCACCGTGGATATTTGGGGTGCCCTTTGGTCCTGGCTACCAGATGGATCCTGGCTACGATCTTTGATTTCTATTATAGTAACCATTTTGATATTATTTGTATTGCTATGTTGTTGCATTCAATGTATTCCCTCCCTCCTGCAAATGTGCAAAAATGTTACGCCCTCCACTAGGAAGGACGCCTTAATCAGTGAATCAAGATCCCTTCTGGAACTGGAAGTGAGTAACATTGAAAAAACAGAAAAGCAGGAGATGTGGGACTAATTGCACAAATGTCCATGGGCATCTATCCATGGGCATCTCCCACAAGGGCCTGAGATAACTGTTTCAGACACAGGATACATTCATCAGCCTTTTGGACAGACTCTGATAAGAACACCTGCAGTAGCCTTGTATCTGGAGAGTGTCTGTTATTTGATACATTGTAACCACCCCTATATACGTCTTTTGATTATGCTGTGTGATGTAAAAACCTTAGTAACAATAAAAGAGGGTGCTGGAGTCAGCTCTGGGCTCTCATCCCGAGATACCTGTCTGCGTGTCTCATTCTCCATGGGAGACCACCACAGACGATGACTCTGGGAAAGCACATCTTTTTCCTGTGGTGTCCATAAGAGCACCTAAGTATTGCAATGTTTTCCAGAATTTGTGGGAGTTTTGGAATAAATCACCTCCTTACTGCTGCAAGGTAATTATTACACAATCAGAATGCAATCAAAGGAAATAGCCTTTCTTTGAGATATTTGCTGCTGGTGTTCTTTTCATCAGTCTGGGGAGTACCGAAAACAATATTATGTTCGTTTGTTGTGGGCGGGAGGCCACCTCACTGACTTTAGATTTTGAAACTCTACATTAAATAACACTTTGGGTTACAAAGTTAATTTCCATTTGCAGTATATAATTCTCATTGTCTTTTTCTTGCAGCCCTTTCTGCATGGCCCCTACACACACACACACACACACAAACACACACACACACAAATTTCTGCATGGAATGGAGATGTGTATTCTACAGTACTGACAGAAGGACAGATCAAGTAGAAACAAAATTTTACTTTGATATTGAAAATAAGAGGCAATAGGAATCAATTCTCCCAGGGCAAATGAATACAAGCACATTCTATTGCATACACTATATGCATACAAGCAAATTGGTTAGCATTCACATGGTCCCATCTGGGTCTTGCAACTTCTTCCTCACTTCTCCATTGACTTTACTTGTTGGAAACTGTCACAAGGAGGTGGTGACTTAATCATCCACAAGTTTCACTTGACAATGACAACAAGGACTGCCAGGAGTGCCATCACTAAGTTATGCAGTCATGTGACACAGTGCTTTAAGACCACATTGCTTAGTGACCAAATTTCCAGTTCCAATTACCATTGTTAAGCAAGGTTTACATATCCGTAACAACTTGGAGTGGTAGAATCATAATGTACAATTGTTTGAATGAGAGCTGTATATTGTTTTTCTATGTGAAACTATTTCCTTCCTAAGGCAAGTTTATTTTATTTATTAGGTTTATAATCTTACTTTCCTCCAAGAGTTCAAGGTAGTATTTGTTGTACTCCAATATTTTCTTCACAAAATGGTATTTTCTGAGCATAAGATTGGAATAGCTTATTAAATATAGTATATTAAATTGTATTGTGTACAGAATTCGTGAATAATTTAGTTTCTGTATTTACCTGCATTGCTGAGCCCAAAAATAAATCACTAGCCTCTTTAAGTGCGTTAACTGAGAGGCATTCTGAATCCATTAAATCCATCTTTTTCTACATCAAGTATAAAAAAGTTTGTTTTAAAGGAACATTATAGTTCCATGCTTGGTATTTTCAGCTTGAAGAGGAGTGGAGAGTCAGAATATTTATAGTCAGAATCACACTAAATATTTTTGGACTGTGCGAATGATGTAATGACATGATGTTCCAAAGTGTGTAAAACTGGACAACATATAAGGATTCCAGGTTTTTATAGGTTTTGTTCAGGGATAGAGGTAATATATTTCATTTTTTATGTTAATACTCTATTACTGCAGCACACCCAACCATTGGATGCAGCACACCCAACCATTCTTTTTCATTTTCTATCTAGAAATGGCATAAAATTGCACCATTGATTTTTATTAACCATACTATTGAAATTTGATAGCTGCAGAGCTTGGGGCAATATGGCAATGAATTAAACTATTCAAGATAACATAGTTGGGAAGAGCCAGTGCTTATAACCTTAGAAAATAACTCTTGTTTGGAGCAGGTAGACTAGATCAGGGCTTTTCAACTTTTTCACAGACTGTACCACCTTTAGAACATGACAATATTTGAGTACCACCAGTAGCTTAGCAAACTTAATGACCCCCCAAAACAACCAGGAAAAAACTTACCACATTTTTAATGGGAAACTTGTGCCTGCCCTTCTGCCATTAACCCTCCACTCTTCCCCCCCACAAAAGGCTACCAAAAGCCACATCCAATGGAGTCCCTCTGTCCCCCAAACAAAAAAAGATTTTCCTACCCCTCCTCAGCCTGATATCTAGGAACAAGGAAGCCCTCCCATTTGAAGCTTTCTAAACTTCCTTCATCCAGATTTGGAAAATAAACTGTGGCTGCCTTAATATTTACCCCAAACTAACCCGAATTCCAGAAATGTGATTTTACAGCTGATCAGAGTGGAGCGGGAAGGTGGGAGGAGAAGGAGGAAGAAGAGGAGAAGATGAGGGAGAAGAAGAAAAAGAGGAAGGAGAGGAGAAAAAAGAGGAAGAGGAGGAAGAAAAAAAGGAGAAATAGGAGCGGAGGGGGAAGGGGGGAAGAGAAAGAAGAAGAGGAGGAGGAGAAGATGAGGGAGAAGAAAGAGGACGAGGAGAAAAAAGAGGAAGAGGAGGAAGAAACAGGAGAAATAGGGGAGGGAGGAAGGGAGGAGGAGGAGGAGGAAGAAGAAGGAGAAGGAGAAAGAGAAGAAGAAAGTTTCTTTGAAATTACTGATCTGAATATGTGGCATTTCAATTAACCCATCTTGGCTTTTTTTTAGCAAGCTGCTCTCCTGGGCTCCTGCCCAGCTCACTCACTCACTAACTCAACTTTTACCTGAAAAGACATGCTTGCTAAACACACCACTTGCTAATCTTTGCCTGAAAACACGTGCTTGATAAACACATCGCTCGCTTGCTTACTCTTCTCCCCAAAACATGCTGCTTGCTCACTCACCCTTCCTCCAAAACAGGCTGCTCGCTCTGTCTCCCCTCACTGCTTTGGTAAGCAAAGCCTCTTCTCTTCTCAGTCTGCCCCTTTTATACCTTCTCTTCTCTCCACCCTCCTCCTCCTTTTCTTTTCCGGGTGCACCGGAAGCTCCAATTGCCATGTTGCCACGTGCACAGATCCTGGGGATTCTGCCAAGCTCTGCAGTTCCAGTTGATCTCCTCCAGGTCTGTGCGGCTCCGCTTTAACTTGTTTCCTCCCCCACTGCAATTAGCTAGGGCTCGCGTACCATTAGCCAGGTGGTAAAGTACCACTGGTGGTATGAGTACCACCGGTTGAAAAGCCCTAGACTAGATGAAGCAAATTCTAGTCAACCTAAGAGTAACTTCTTTGGAATAGGAGAGACTATTTTCTATAGTTTTCCATGATAAAATTCCAAAAACATAAAGATTATCCTGTGCACTCTGCTTTTGCCACAACTATTTTCAGAGTTTACTGTTCTCAGGCATATATGCCAAGTTTTTAAGGGTAGGTCTCAGTAATTCAGAATATCACTATCACAAGCTTATTTATAGACATATACAATGTGTGACATTAGTATGGCTAAAATAATAAAAAATGCTTTAGAGCAGTGGTTTTCAACCTGTGGTCCGTGGACCCTTGCAGAACACAATGTTGTCCAATGTTGTCTGTGAAGGCTTGAAGAAATGTTATGATTTAAATCTTAAGTTTTGGTGATCTGTGGCCACAAAAGATATTTAAAGGGGGTCCATGGTGAAGAAAAGGTTAAAATCACTGCTTTAAAGTATCGTGAATGAAACTAGCTGAGATCTATAGAACATGAGGGAAATTGTGGCTAAGGGAGATATGACTAGGCTACAAATGGTATTTTGCTAGAAACAAGGTTCTACTTCTTTAGTCTTCTATCCAGGGGTCCCCAATCCCTGGTCTGTGCATTGGTACCGGGCTGTGGCATGCCAGCAACCGGTCTGCACAAACAAGCAAAGCACCATCCATGGGATGCAGGCAGCACACAAAACCACGCACTCTCCAGTCCATGGAAAAACTTTTCTCCACAGAACCGGTCCCTGGTGCCCAGAAGGTTGGGGACCTCTGTTCTATGCCATGTTCAGAACTTCTGGCCATGTTTCATAAGCATGTCACACATATCTGCTTATTTGTCTTCATCCCAAGTATTGCTTTTCTAATTATCTTTTAATTATTATGGTCAAGGATGTACTAACACAGTGGTTCTCAATCTGTGGGACCCTTTTGGGGGTTGCACGAGCCTTTCACAGGGATTGCTTAAGACCATCGGAAAACACATATTTCTGATGGTCTTATGCAGGGCTTGTCAACCGCCTTCTCTCTCTCCCCCCCTCTGCTCCAGCTCACTTGTTTCTGGAAAATATGCTGCTTGGCAGCAGTCTGCACGAACTCTACCAAATGTGCCCTGCAGGGGGCGCATGAAGAGCGCAGGCACAGAGCAAAGCCCCGCCCTCCCCAGAGACTCATTGTGCAGCATCCGGATTGACTTCTTCTTGTGCACACAGGTCAGCCAAGGGGAGGCCACGCAGCACCCAACTCTTGCGCCCGTCAGCTGGCGACCCCTGAACTTGCACTTGTCAGCCAGGAGGTCTGGTGACAGCTGCAGGTCTCCTTTGCCACCCTGCAGGTCCTCGTCTCCTCCTGCACCCGTTCATGTTGAGCCCGCCGGGGCTTGACAGGGAGAGAGGGAGGGAAGGAGGAAGGGACTTCTCCTCTCCTAAGTTTTGATCGGCTTCCCAAAGGCGCCACAATCCTCATGAAAGCAAGGGGGAGAAGCAAAGAGGACGAGAAAGCTCGCGGCAGGCTCGAAGCAGCACCTGTCAGCGTTGGTGACGAGAAATTCTCCACAAACCCAGGGAAAGGTGGAGAAAAGAAGCCCCCTTTGGGAGGAAACTGCCACCTTCTTCTCCTTGGCTTTGCACTCTTCTGTTTCTCGGCAGCTGGGCTGGCAAGCCTCTCCTGGCTGGACCTTCGTTTCCTTCCCTCCCTCTTGGTCTCTTCCTCCTTCCCTCCCTCTCCCATTGTCCCTTCCTTTCTTCTTTTCCTTCGCCTCCCTTCCGTTCTTCCTTCCTTCCCTCTTGCCCAGGATCGGGGCGAGCCTCTACAGCTGAGCTGCGCTTCTGCAGCTGTAGCTGCTCTCCTTGGCTCCTGCCCAGCAAACTTGCTCGAGCTTTGATAGAAAACAAGCCGCTTGCTAATTTAGCAGAAGCACAAATCAGCTGTAGCCCGGCGCTGATCCTGGAGCTTCTGCTACCTTAGCAAGCGGCACGTCTTTTGGCAAAGCTGAGCAAGTGAGCTGGGCAGAGCTCTCCTGTCTCTGCCTGTGCAAAGGCAGGTTTGCCAGCAGCAAAGCCCCCAGCCACGCTGGCAGCCTATCCCCCTCCCCTTGTCCCTTCCTGGGCACGGGGGGGGGAGGAAGGAAGGAACGAAGAGGGATGGAAGTAAGGAACAATGAGAGAGGGAAGGAAGGAAGGAACAATGGAAGGGAGGGAAGGGATGAAGGGACAAAGAGGAAAGGAAGGAAGGAAGGAAGGAAGGAAGGAAGGAAGGAAGGAAGGAAGGAAGGAAGGAAGGAAGGAAGGGACAAGGGGAGGGAGGGAAGGAGGAAGAGACTAAGAGGGAGGGGAAGGAAAGAAGGAAGGAAGGGACAATGGGAGAGGGAGGGAAGGAGGAAGAGACTAAGAAGGAGGTGAAGGAAAGGAAGGAAAGAAGGAAGGGACAAGGGAAGAGAGGGAGGGAAGGAGGAAGAGATTAAGAAGGAGGTGAAGGAAAGAAAGGAAGGAAGGAAAGAAGGAATGGACAAGGGAAGAGGGAGGGAAGGAGGAAGAGATTAAGAAGGAGGTGAAAGAAAGAAAGGAAGGAAGGAAAGAAGGAAGGGACAATGGGAGAGAGGGAGGGAAGGAGGAAGAGACTAAGGGAGGGGAAGGAAAGGAAAGAAGGAAGGAAGGAAGGAAGGAAGGAAGGAAGGAAGGAAGGAAGGAAGGAAGGAAGGAAGGGACAATGGGAGAGGGTGGGAAGGAGGAAGAGACTAAGGTGAAGGAAAGAAGGAAGGAAGGGACAATGGGAGAGAGGGAGGGAAGAAGGAAGAGACTAAGGGAGGTGAAGGAAAGGAAGAAAAGAAGGAAGGAAGGGACAAGGGGAGGGAAGGAATGCAGACACCCACCCCAGTCCCATCCCAGAGACCCACAGATTCCCCCCCCCACAGGCACTCTGCAACCTGAGTGATCAGCTGGCCATGCCCCCTGGCCATTGATCATGTGACCCTGGGACACTGTGAATGTCATAAGTATGAATCAGTTGTCAAGCATCCAAATGTAAATCACATGATCCTGGGGATGCTGCAACAATCATAAGTGTGAAAAATGATCATTAATTCGCTTTTCTAGTGCTGTTGTAACTTCAAACAGTCACTAAGCGAATTGTTATAAGTCGAGGACTATCTATACTTTCCCATTTTTTCCTCTTTTTTTTTGGTCAAGTTTTTGATACCCCCCCTGGCCAGCTGGATGGGGGGTTAGGGGTCACCACAACATGAGGAACTATATTAAAGAGTCGCGGCATTAGGAAGGTTGAGAACCACTGTACTAACAGAATAATTATATTCCGTGTAAAATGTGGAAGTCTTGTGTTTATAAAGAAATTATCATTGTAATGAGCAGCACAATTCTAGGTCAATATGCTAAAAAAATCCATTCTTTGCAACTTTTTAAAATATTCCTAAAGATATTTAGGTTAAGGATTTCCCACTTAAATTGCAGTTTAAGTTTTCCATTACTCTTTTTTGGGAAAACAATGCCAGATTCTTTTATTAAAGCATTTGCAGCTGATGAACTGTTGAGAGAAGAAATTTAAAATGCAAACTTGACTCATTTTAAATAATTGTTATTAATTAAACTGTAACATTTAGCTATAACTGTTACAACTTCTGAATTCAGGAGTATTTAGTTATTCAATTACATATCTCATGTAATCTTATGTTTGTGAGAAGACTGTTAAATGAGACTCATCAAAACAACATGAATTCTGTGTTCTACTGATATGATATAAGTGCAGAGGATACAGGATATATAGAATAATATTTGTCCTGTGTGTTTTGTGAGAAAGGATTTTCTTTTAAGTTTCTAACTGATATTTAAAGCATTTAAGACAATAAATAAAAATAGTACATTTCTGCGTATGTGTACGTGTGTGCATGTGCATGCACACACGTACGTATTTTTTATTTGTAATGTATTATTTATGAAGAAGCTATAACTCTACAGAATAAGAATATGGAACCAGTTATTTGCTGACATTTTCACTATCAAAAACTTCACCACATGATGGAAATCTGACATAGATCAGAAGATGAATGAAGATGCCTCTTAAAGAAAATGTAAATCAGTGAATATCACCTTTTGTTTTTTCTCTGCAAGGAAAACATACTGATTAAGGCCATTTGGAAGTGATACCTTGAGGAAATCAATCTGTTTCTTCATTCTTTCCATCATGTTACCAAATGGCTAAAGAACATGGCAATTTGGATATCTGGATTTCTTTTAGCTTTTTGGGAAGAAAGTGGGTGGGTAGGAGAAAGCAAAAAAAAAAAAAAATGGCTATGCACTGTATAGAGAAGGCCACAATTCAGTATCTCTTCACAGCAATCATAACTTTTGCAACTAGAATTGCAGAACTCAAATCAAAGACTGATATCTCTCAGAGATCTCCTAAGAATGTTGTTCAAGAAAGTAATATGTTGCAGATATAAAGGGCTTTATCGTAGTAGAAGCCTGGATTTAGAAGATGTTCTTTCAGACTAAAAAGTTGGTGATATGACTGCTAGGACCCTTGTTTTATTGAATATCAGGTAGTCCCCGACCTACGACCACAGTTGAGCCCAAATTTTCTGTTGCTAAGTGAGGTATTTGTTAAGTGGGTTTTGCCCCATTTTATGACCTTTCTTGCCATAGTTGTTAAGTGAATTACTGCAGTTGATAAGTTAGTAACCTGGTTGTTAAGTGAATCTGGCTTCCCCATTGACTTTGCTTATCAGAAGGTCACAAAAGGTGATCACATAACCCTGGGAGACAGCAACAGTCATAAATATGATCCAGTTGCCAAACATCTGAATTTTGATCACACGATCATGAGGATGCTGTAAATGTCATAACTGTGATAAACGGTTATATGTCACATTTTTCAGTGCCGTTGTAACTTTGAACAATCATTAAATGAACTATTATAAGTCGAAGACTACCTGTACTTGACTGCAACAAGTTTCATCTAATTTTTTTTAGGATTTAACAGAATCTAACAGATCAATCACTGCTCTACATTGTGGTTTTTTGGCCCAGCAACAAAATCTTCTTTTCTACAAAAAACTATTGAATGTATGACCTATCTGCCCAATTCACTTTACTGTAATTGGCAGAAAAAGATGAGTATAAACAGAAGAAATGTCCATAGTACAGATAATACACATACAAATGTGCTAGTTCCTTTGAATGGATTGTGGCTGCTGACAGTTATTTGGGAAGAAAAAAAAAAGGTTCATCAGGATGATGGATTCATCTTTGTCCTTTATCTCTGTTGAACTTTATTTTTTCTATAACTTGAAGAACATGCACATAAGAATTTTGATGTGTGTGAGTTATTAATACTGGTAATCCCTGAGTTGCGAAGGTTCCCTTAGCAAACATTTGAAGTTATGCAATAAGAGACGCCAGCACTTACGAGCAATTCCTGAAATTATGAATGTTGCCACACCACGGCAGTCATTCACCCTTATGAGCAACTGCAGTGACACTGCAACATTCACCCTGGTTATTCCCTCCTTCCTCATCCTCACCCTAGGTCTCCCTAGGCACCAGGCCTTCAATATTCACCCTGTGAAGATTAAGATCCTTCACATTCTTGGCTGCTCCAGGCCTTCAGTGCCTTTGCAGAGAATGGAGGTCTAAAGTAGCGCAAGATCACGTGAGATCAGTGGGGTAAAATCTCATGCTATTGATCTCACATGATCTCATGGTACTTTAGGCCTCTGTTCTCTGCAACAGAGAATGTAACTGTAGCTGGGGGATGCTTCTGTGTGCCTCCAGAGGCTAGATCCAGGGGCCGCTAGATCTGAGGCTGGGGGATGCTTCCACGTGCCTCTGGAGGCTGGATCCGGGAGCCAGAGGGCCACGGAAGCATCCCCTGGTCTTACTTCTAGGCAGCAGCCTGGAAAAAGCCTCCAATGCCCGGATCCGGAACATGGAAGTGTTCCCCAGCCTCAGATCTGGGCAGCAGCAGGAACCACAGCAGAGAGGAGACAAATCTTTTC
Organism: Crotalus tigris; assembly: GCF_016545835.1. Taxonomy (NCBI): domain Eukaryota; kingdom Metazoa; phylum Chordata; class Lepidosauria; order Squamata; family Viperidae; genus Crotalus; species Crotalus tigris. The sequence goes on along the minus strand of NW_024100409.1, from coordinate 51,220 downwards.
AAGGTGAGTCCAGTGCAGCAGGAAGGGAAGGAGAAGCATGAGGTATCTTAGTGGGTCGGGGAGGCCTTGAGGGCCTGTTCCATTACTAGGCCCTCCACGGCCGTTCCCACCCTGATATACCCCATGTTCACTTAATAAACCGTGTATGTCTTAAGGAGTGAGGGAGTGATCTCATTCAAAGTATGAGATTTATTCCCATGAGTTTTCGAGTTATGAATGGATTGAGCAGGCTCTATTACACTCGTAACTCGAGGACTACCTGTAATTGTTAATAAATAAATTCAGTAATTGTTAATAAATAAATTCATTTCATTAATCAACATGATTCTTTGAGTTAAACATAGAAATTAGAAGTGGTGCATTTTTGCATAACATTATAATAGTTTGTTTCAGTGGTTAAGGCATTAAGTTGGGAAACTGCATTTTACTACTCCAAATCTCAATTTTTAACTTTCAAGGCACAATTCATCATTGAAATATAAATATTCAGAGTCACTAATTACTGCTTGTTTTAATTTATCTCATTATTATAAGGACAATGTGGATAAGGCAGAATTCAAAGTTGGGAACTGATATCCCCAGGACATCTGTCCTATATGGGAAATATTTCCAAAGTATTACCAAACCCAAACTGCTCTTAGCCAAACAAGAAGATTGTTAATCGAATTCAATAATGTTGAGCATGAATGAGTAAGCTGTATATCTCTTTATGAGATATAGAAAATCATTGTTATGCAAATTTTACTGAAATAAATATAAATAAAACCATGAGTCTTTCATAATCAGAAAGCAGCCTTGGAAACATTCACTTCTGATCTTGTGTAAATTTTCTCTTTTCACAGATACTCTTAGGGCATAGTTTAGAACTGGATTTGTATCAATCCTGGAGAGGTTAAGGCCAGTCTTTAATTTGTGAATGATAACTGTCAAAGAATAAGCATAATATCTGTACCAAGGCTTCATAAATAGTAGGAATGGTAACATAAGTCAAAACATACCAGGAGTATACAAAAGATTCAAAGGAGGTGCTTCATGATGTTGTTCGTCCATTGATTTCTATGAAGACCTTGACATCTTCATGATACATGGGAGCATAACAAAGTGTTGCTCTTTGAATCATTAAAACAGCCACATTTTTTTCAAGACTTAGCTGGATACATTGAAAGCTATTCCACTTGTCTCTGGATGTCTTATGAAGTTTACATTTTAGCTGTTTTGTACAGCCCTGAAGTGAATCCTAAAATTAGTAGGAATACATGGTAAATGGTCATTGATGGATACCATTTTAGATCTTAAGTGATATGTCTCCTTTTTAAATGCTTTCATATCTCTTTGCTTCAAACATCACTCCGCCATCTCTAGTGTTAACTATGAGCTGCATCATATGATTCTGCTGATTGCAGGGCTTGGCTTTAAGGTAATTCTAATCAACCATTTAAGACCTAATAAGGAAATTGAGGTCTATATTTGGATTTACAGACAGATCCCGCTGACTGGCATTTGCAGAACTGATTTTTTTTCTGAAGCAAATATGAAATTTTGAACAGCAATTTAATTAATTAACAAAGGACCCTTTTTATATAAATATTTATTGAAAAACAAAGGGCCAGATATTAGATTTTAATCTACTTTAGAAAATTACCCTCATTGTTTTTGGTGCCCTATTTTTGAACTGAAGTAGATTTCAAATTTTTTATTGCTTCCAATGTAATAAAAATACATTGATTGTTGCCTTGAATTTTGAAGTAAAAAAGTCCTTTTCATTATTTCAGATGTCTTTTGGAGCAAAAATGGAGGAGACATCTGAACCATCAGAAGGACATTTTCACTTTTAGAAGATCAGCTACTTACATGCAAACTCAGGATCTCATGAGAAGAGAGTGAACATTTATATTTCAGAATTGCCTTACATCAGGTAGCGTGAAGGGTAAGCAAATTGCATATATGGAGGGGGTGGGAGTTAGCCACCTTAGACTGCAATTCCTACATCTGTTTACAAGGAAGTAAGTCCCCTTGTATTTAAGTGGCACTGACACTTCTGTAGATGTGCATAGAATTGCATCTTAAATTTCTCTGCAGGCAGAGAATAAAAAACTTCAAAAATGTTTTTGCAATTCTTTGTGAAATTTCTATCATAATCGTTTATTTGCTCTGATAATCAAATTCATATGGCTGACCATCTCTTGAAAAGTGACTCTGGGAGGTGTTCAACAATTACAAAACCTGCTAAATATTAAAGTACTATTTCCTGACATTTATATGAAAAGAGGTGACGCTTCTTTATTTTTATCAAACCTTCCTAACCTACATGTCCTTCTGTATTTTTTGAGACTTTCATTTCCGGTGTTCCCAGTCAAGCCCTGCTGACTGGGAATTTTGAAGTGGTAGAGCTGCCATGTCTGAAAACTATTGAATTAGGAAAAGGTTTTCCATCAATTTTTGAAATTGAGACCTGAGAGCTGGATGAAATAGGATATTTATTTATATTATGAATCCCTTTCTTTCTGACTCTCTTCTCCAGTCACCCACAAATAGTAATGCAAGAGTCTGATAATGATCACAACTAGTGAGCTAAATAATCATTGGAAAAAAGGATAAGCATCCTGAATTATGTATTTTTGAAATAACCTGCCAAACTAATACTCTAAGTGTCTATATATTTCTCTTATTTCTTAAGCCATTTCAACTTTAGGAAAAAGCAAATACTGAGGAACATGTATTTTGGGTTGAAATACATATGTCTTCACTATTAAAACATTTGTCATGCTACTTAACCACTTTTTTTGTAGGGAAAATTTGACAAAACTACCAGTGGTCCTGTAAATTGCTTTTTGAGAACTGTCTTTATAAGCAAAATTTAATGGTATCAATTTTTAGCAAATTTGCTCAAAAATAATTCTAAGCAAAACACTAAAAGAACCTGTGACTTCTGTTTTCCACTGTTGGTGGAAGAATGATATTTGCCTTGACATTTTTATTATTATTTTGTTTATTTAACCACTGGGAAATTTACATCCCCAAGAATGAGTCTTCATTAATTTTCAGTCCATATTCTTTTTTTTTTCAGGGGAGGGTTTTATGTTCTGTGGCTATGGTATATTGTAATGAGCTGTTTATATTTATTCCTACATACACAGAAACTGGTGATTCAGTTCCTTCTTTATCACAAACTTCCAGCTAACTCAACCCCAGCTTCCCATCTATGGAATATTGAGTGTTCTGATTCTTTTCCAATCTTCCCCAATCACAACTGGAAAAAGAACAATTTTCCCATTGATCCCACAAATTAGGAACAGAAAGCCAGATTTCTATACCTTTCCTCGAAGGTATAGATGAAATGCTTGTAAGGTAAAACAAATTCCTCTTTACTCTCAATCGATTCCTCTTCTAGTATGTTTTGGTTTATAGAATGCTCAGATGTAGTCTGAAAGTCAGTTTGAAAGTTCGGAGTAAGGCTTCTGGCTCTTAATTCTGTAGTAATCTCTTTCATTGTAGCACATTTTTCTTCAGTAATCTCATAAATCTTTTCCAATATAAGTTTACAGTTTAATTGTGAATAAGGTTTCTCCATTTTAATAGTAATTGAAGAGAGTCCCTTTTTTCTTTTAGTGGAGGTTGTATTTAATAAAAGTTAAGCAATATCCACCCCCACAGTTCCCACAGCTGCATCAGCTTAACTTTTCTCTTCAAGAGTGGTTTGAAGGTCAAGTCCATCTCATCTCCAAACAATAACCAGCAGTTGCAATATTAAGTTTTCATCACTAGATGTCCTCAGTAAATTAAAATATCTTTTCCAGACACCATTTCCCCCTTTTTTCTATCTTTTAAAGGAAAAGGTGGAAAAAGAAATAATCTTCCAGTGTAAAATGATAGTACAGCTCTTAGAAAAGAGTTTTTTCTGTACCCTAAAGTAAATGAAAATAAAGTGTAGTCTTTAAAAAATTTTGTTCTATCCTTTTTGTTCAGCCCCTTTCTTCCCACGCATACAAAAGCTGCTTTTTCAAGACAGGGAAATAATTCCAACAAAGCTTTTACAGGCAAAAAAAACAGAATAGGGTGAAGAGAGGAGCAGAAGGGGTCTCACCCTGATCATCGGCAGTGGGTCTATCACGCTTAGATGTAGCTGTGACTTTCAGCTGGTGCAGCAGAGTAATCGGCCATCTTGCAGGACGATCTTTGCTCCGTCGGCCCTAAAGAGATAGCTGGAGCCATGAGAGAAGCTGCCACCCTCCCACAGTCACCAGCAAGCCTCCTCCTCGGTGGTCGCTCCTCCAGGACGACTTTCAACCCGCTAAGGGTTCTACCAGCGAAGAAAACTTGGCCGGTGTGGAGACGAGTCTCCAGACAGGACTGGAGTCGCCAGAAACTGGAACCGGAAGTCCAGCAGTTATTTTTCATTGTAAAGCAGCTTGCTTCATATATAGACATTGTAAATAGTAATTAGAAAGAGAGAGAAAAACTTACAGAATTACTGGATAATTTCCTCAAATGATTTTTCTATCAGGTGGCTTCTGAGTGTGAATCTATGAAATTATTAGTTGTTTGCCTCAGTCCTTTCCTTTTTATTAAGAATATATATTTAAAATTTAAGAAATGAGTAGTAAAAGGGTTAGAAAAGGAAAAGTTTTGTTACAAATTTGTTGTTTTTTGATGATGATGATGATGATGATGATGATGATGATGATAATAATAATAATAATAATAATAATAATAATAATAATAATAATAATAATAATAACGGTGCAGTGCCTGGAGACAGCAGAATAGATGAGAAAGAACTGGAGAAGATAACAAAATACAAAGACCTACAAATAGAAATAGAAAGACTGTGGCAAAAGCAAGCAAGGGTAGTACCAATAGTAATAGGCTCCTTGGGTGCAATCCCAAAACAACTGGAGCACCAGTTGAACACCATTGGCATTGACAAATTAGCTATTAGTCAATTGCAAAAGGCAGCCTTATTAGGAACTGCTTCCATCCTGCGACGATATCTGTAATACCATCAAACATCCACATATGCCTATCCCAGGTCCTGGGTAAGGACTCGATAGGTAGACAAAATGCCAAATCCAGTCTGAACATCTGGCTGACTGTGCGATGATCAATAATAATAATAATAATAATAATAATAATAATAATAATAATAATAATAGTAGAGTTGGAAGGGCCCTTGGAGCTCTTCTAGTCCAACCCCCTGCTCAAGCAGGAAACCCTATACCATTTCAGACAAATGGCTGTCCAGTCTCTTCTTAAAAACTTCCAGCGTTGGAGCATTCACAGCTTCTTCAGGCAGGTTGTTCCACTGATTGTTCTGTTAGGAAATTTCTCCTTAGTTCTAGGTTGCTTCTCACTTGATTAATTTCCATCCATTGCTTCTTGGCTTTGGAGAATTCTCTTTGATATATTGGATATTCTTAAAGGGATTTAATAAAGAATGTTATATACTGCTTGGGCTTCATTCAGGTTACAGATTTTTGAAGATTATAGATTGTTCCTGGCAGGGAAAAGTATTGTTCAAAGCTTAATTGTTTGGATATCTAAAGGACTGCACTGTTAATATTCTCTGAACATTCCATTGGGCCTGGAAATGATGAATCACAGCATTAATTAACTGAAATATCAAATAAACATTCATTAGCCCACGTTTTGAATCAAGTCAGTAAAAAAAGTAATGTGAGGAATTGTGATGAAGCAATTAAATGTTGGTATTAAATGACTGGTTATGAAAAATAGTATTGGTATATAGAAAACTGAAATTAAAGCACACCACCAATTCATGCCTTTTACTGTGCATTTTTATCATTATTTATATTACTTATAAATTGCCTTGACAGGCTTTCTTCCTTCTTCAGAAGTGTAGCATATGAATATCTTTAATAATTTTAAGAAAAGAAAAACATCATGGGATCATTGTTTGATGGCACTTATCTAACTATGGACATTTGCCACAAATACAACAGAAAGATACTAGTTCTTATGAAGCGGTTTTGCATTCAAAGCGTGGAATCTCAAACAAATGAAATAGTGAAGATTATTCTGCCGTGCAATTCTTTTAATAATACACAGTTGATATCTGTGGACGTTCACAGCCAAACTGCAAATTATGAGAGGCATTTAAAATCAGATTTAATTGCTTCTTTATCAATTTCTATTACATTTAGTGCATATGCCTCTCTGAGGATGGCTTACAGTGTTTACAATCAATATGTTTCAAATATTTTACCTGGGAACAGCCAGGTCTTCAATGCCTTGTGAAAGGCTAAAAGGATTGAGGCTACCGGGAACTCCTGGGGAATGAGACCAGTGACATTCAGGGCACGGAAGCACCATCACTGGGCCCATGTCCTGAGCATCTACTCCTTCTATGCACACATGGCCAGGCAGTTTCTGTTTGGAGGAGCCAAATTTTATAAAGTTTTATAGGTAAAAATTATGTCATACATTTGTTCTGCAAACCTATTGGTAACTAAGGAAAGGGAATGAACACTGGTGTTCTGTTTACATCCTGCCTACCATATCTTAATCAACTGCAATTTCCAAGATGTTTTGCAGTGCATGTGACAATAGCACACCACCCACAACTTCCCTGCTTTCCTGGTATTATTTCTTGATCCAAAAAGATTTCCAAGTTGCAAAGCTGCTCAGCTGGGATGGGTGTGGGGGAGAATCCCTTCCATATCTAACATTAGAACTATGTCTAAATTAAGTAATATTTAGCTGGGATTTCCTCATTAATATTTTAATATCCAATTCAGTTAGTACATGTTCTCATAATAGTTTAGTTGTATTCTTCAGTTAGATAGTTCTTTTAAATGGCCAATGTTTTCTGCTGTAGAAATCCTGTAATGAATTCATCAAAGTTACCTTTATTAAAAAATAAGAGAAAATTACTGAATTAATGTCAGAGAGAGTACTAGAAATTTCAGAGGAAATTTTCAAAGAGAATGAAAATTAATTTTTCTAATAGAACAGATCTTATATTCAACTATAGAAGTTTTAAAAGCATTTTAATATATACAATAATGTATTAAACATGTATTAATATTAATATTAATACATATGTAATACATATACATATTAATAATGTATTAAACACGTGCATCCATAGTCATTATATCTATTAATATTACACAATTTAAAATACAATTCAAACAGGAAGCCTTGATTCAACACTGGTACAAACCTACTGTCATTTACTTTGTGTACAATCTAAGCAAACCTTTTGTACTTCTAGCATAAATGGGTTTCACATGCTATCAGTAAAAACAGATAAAGTGTATCTTTCCTGCATCTGAAATAACTTAGCAGATACCTCATCTTTTTTCAATATACCTCTTGCAGACTGATAAATGTAATGGGCACTTATAAATGGAAATATAAAACTGCATCCTAATTCTGAGTATTACTACAAAGTCAGATTTTTTTGTATAACAAGAATTTGCCATATCTACTTTTATTGTTGAGGGTACAGTTTACAACCGTAAAATGCTACATGCTTGCTAAACATTATAGATTATATTGCCTAATTACTCTGTTCAAGATTCAATTTCAACTTGCCATGTTAAAAGGAGAGCCTTGATAGAACCATAAGATTCTTATCCCTCCAAGTATCCAAATTATAATACTGTAAAGTCTTGCAGTTCCTTAGGAAAGTTGGTTTTGAGAGTGAATCCTTGTTCAACAGTTCACTGAAGGCAGATTGATATTCATTTTGTTAAATTAACAAAGATAAGCATGACTTAAACTAAATATGGACTGTTTCAAAGAAATACCTTTGCAAAGAGTGTTCAGGAATTTATCAATATGAGCTTAATTCAAAGTAAGCCAATTCGTTTTGTACAAGATAGCCAAGATTTCCTTTAATAGGAACAGACAGTAATATTTTGTGAAACTGTTTTACCTATATCCTGGACATATGTCTTCAGAATTTCTGAAAGCTGCAAAATTACTGCTCCAAACAGCATTTGTGGACTAAGGAAATAATAACCATGAGCATAATTGAAATATCATTTAAAACAACTCTTTAATGTGGTTTAATAGCCATTGCAGCTTGACTATGGCTATACACAGTCTCTAATACTCTACTTTCTATGACCTGCTTTATTTGCAGTAACACAGATATCTTACTAATAATTACTCAGGGAATTGTTCTGAATATAACTGAAATCACACATCACTATAATGCAATCCCTTTATAATCATGAACATTGATTATAACACAATAACAAATCATAATACCTTAGATTACATACAGAGTTTCAGCTGGGTCCAAGCACTAAGCAGGAGGAGAACAACCCTTTGGGAATGGGTTTTTTTACAGAGCAGATTTGTAGGGTTCCTGGTTCTTAAATGCCTATCTGGATCACTTGTTTGATTAACAAAGCTTGTTTGTGTCTCCTAAATAGAGTCAATTGACTAAGGCAGACCACAAACATGACAGCTGCTACCAGAATTCTCTTAGCTAAGATAATAAAGTAGACCCAGTGCTTTTTTTCTTTAAAAAAAAAAAAAAGGTGCTGGAACGCATACACGTCATACAACCCGCCTTGCCTACCCTACAAGGTTCCATCCAAAAAGGGTGCCCGAACTCCGTTCTGGGCATTCTATGAGAAAAAAAGCCCTGAGTAGACCTATATGAAATTTACTAAGAATATAAAATATATGGCCTATTTTTAGATACACAGATATGTTGAAGTACGCATGCTTTCTGCTGAAATGAACACTTTTGAGTTTAAAGCCATTCACATCCTTTTATATAGCCATCTGCACTATTAGAACTAAATCCCAACAGCCTTTATGAATTACCATTTAATAAGCACATGAATTTTTATACATACTGTATGCTTAATGTAGGTTTATATATAGAATCTGGATTATAAAGGCAAGCATTTCACATTTCAGGGGGATGTAAGAATTGTGAAAAGAATGTAATATTCCTGGGAGTTTGTTGTTGTTGTTACTTGCGAAGTCGTGTCCGACCCATCGCGACCCCATGGACAACAGGTCTTCCTGTCCTCTACCATCTTCTGGAGTCCATTCAAATTCACACCTACTGCTTCAGTGACTCCATCCAGCCATCTCATTCTCTGTCGTCCCCTTCTTCTATTGCCCTCAATCTTCCCCAGCATTAGGCTCTTCTCCAGTGAATCCTTCCTTCTCATTAGGTGGCCAAAGTACTTGAGTTTCAACTTCAGGATCTGGCCTTCTAAAGAGCAGTCGGGGTTGATCTCTTCTAGGACTGACCGTTTTGAACGCCTTGCAGTCCAAGGGACTCGCAGGAGTCTTCTCCAGCACCACAGTTCAAAGGCCTCAATTCTTTTGCGCTCAGCCTTTCTTATGGTCCAACTTTCACAGCCATACATTGCAACTGGGAAAACCATGGCCTGGACTATACGCACTTTTGTTGGCAGGGTGATGTCTCTGCTTTTTAGAATGCTGCCTAGATTTGCCATAGCTTTCCTCCCCAGGAGCAAGCGTCTTTTAATTTCTTGGCTGCAGTCCCATCTGAGGTGATCTTGGAGCCCAGAAAAATAAAATCTGTCACTACCTCCATTTCTTCCCCATCTATTTGCAAGGAATTGAGAGGGCCAGATGCCATGATTTTGGTTTTCTTAATGTTGAGTTTCAAGCCAACTTTTGCACTCTCCTTCTTCACCCGCATCAAGAGGCTCTTTAGTTCCTCTTCACTTTCTGCCATCAGAGTGGTATCATCGGCATATCTTAGGTTGTTGATATTTCTCCCAGCAATCTTAATTCCAACTTTTGATTCATCTAGCCCTGCCTTTCTCATGATGTGCTCTGCATATAAGTTAAATAGGCAGGGCGACAGTATACAGCCTTGCCGGACTCCTTTCCAATTTTGAACCAATCAGTGGTTCCGTGTTCGGTTCTCACTGTTGCTTCTTGACCCGCATATAGGTTTCTCAAGAGACAGATGAGATGGTCTGGTAATCCCATCTCTTTAAGAACTTGCCACAATTTGTTGTGATCCACACAATCAAAGGCTTTTGCATAGTCAATGAAGCAGAAGTAGATGTTTTTCTGGAACTCCCTAGCTTTCTTCATGATCCAGCGTATGTTGGCAATTTGATCTCTAGTTCCTCTGCCTCTTCGAAATCCTGCCTGTGCTTCTGGTAGTTCTCGATCCACATACTGCTGGAGTCTAGCTTGTAGGATTTTAAGCATAACTTTACTAGCATGTGAAATGAGTGCAATGGTGCAATAGTTTGAACATTCTTTGGCATTGCCTTTCTTTGGAATTGGAATGTAAACTGACCTTTTCCACTCCTGTGGCCACTGTTGAGTTTTCCAAATTTGCTGGCAAATTGAGTGTAGCACTTTTACTGCATCATCTTTTAAGATTTTGAATAGCTCAGCTGGAATACTGTCACCTCCACTAGCTTTGTTGTTGCTCAGATTTTCTAAGGCCCATTTCACTTCACATTCTAAGATGTCTGGTTCGAGGTCAATGACCATCTCACTGTGGTTATCTGGGATGTTAAGCTCATTCTTGTATAGTTCTTCTGTGTAGTTTTGCCATCTCTTCTTAATCTCTTCTGCCTCTGTTAGGTCTCTGCCATTTTGGTCCTTTATCATGCCCATTTTTGCATGAAACATTCCCTTCATATCTCCAATTTTCTTGAAGAGATCTCTGGTCCTCCCTATTCTGTTGTTTTCTTCGATTTCTTTGCACTGTTCATTTAAGAAGGCATTCTTATCTCTTCTAGCTATTCTCTGGAATTCTGCATTCAATTGGGTGTATCTTTCTCTTTCTCCTGTGCCTTTTGCTTCCCTTCTTTCCTCAGCTATTTGCAAAGCTTCCTCAGACAGCCATTTTGCTTTCTTGCATTTCTTTTTCTTTGGGATGGTTTTAGTTGCTACCTCTTGTACAATGTTGTGAACCTCCATCCATAGTTCTTCAGGCACTCTGTCTATCAGATCTAATTCCTTAAATCTATTTGTCACCTCTACTGTATATTCATCAGGGATATGATTTAGTTCATACTTGAGTGGCCTAGTGCTTTTCCCTACTTTTTTCAATTTAAGCCTAAATTTTGCAACGAGAAGCTCATGATCAGAGCCACAGTCAGCTCCTGGTCTTGTTTTTACTGACTGTATAGAGCTTCTCCATCTTTGGCTGCAGAGCACATAGTCAATCTGATTTCTATATTGACTGTCTGGTGATGTCCATGTGTAGAGTCGTCTCTTGGGTTGTTGGAAAAGAGTGTTTGTTATGACCATCGTATTCTCTTGACAAAATTCTATTAGCCTGTGCCCTGCTTCATTTTGTACTCCAAGGCCAAACTTGCCTGTTATTCCGGTTATCTTTTGGCTTCCTACCTTAGCATTCCAATCCCCCATGATGATAAGGACATCATTTTTGGTGTTAATTCTATAAGGTGCTGTAGGGCTTCATAGAACCGGTCAATTTCATCCTCTTCAGCACCAGTGGTTGGGGCATAGATTTGGACTATTGTGATATTGAATGGTTTGCCTTGGATTCGAATTGAGATCATTCTGTCATTTTGGGGATTGTATCCCAGTATTGCTTTTCCTATTCTTTTATTGACTATGAAGGTTACTCCATTTCTTCTGAGGGATTCTTGCCCACAGTAGTATACCTGATGGTCATCTGAGTTAAATTCACCCATTCCTGTCCATTTTAGTTCGCTGATTCCTAAGATGTCGATGTTCATTCTTGTCATCTCTTTTTTGACTACGTCTAGCTTGCCTTGATTCATGGATCTTACATTCCAGGTTCCTATGGAGAAAAAATCTTTACAGCATCGGACTTTCCTTCCACCACCAGATATATCCACAGCTGAGCGTCCTTTCAGCTTTGGCCCAGTCGCTTCATTCTTTCTGGCGCTACTAGTACTAGCCCTCTGCTCTTCCCCAGTAGCATATTGGACACCTTCCGACCTGAGGGGCTCATCTTCCAGCGTCATATCTTTTTTCCTTTTAGTACTGTCCATGGGGTTTTCATGGCAAAGATACTGGAGTGGTTTGCCATTTCCTTCTCCAGTGGATCACATTTTGTCCTGGGAGTTACTAGAATGTTTTTATTTTCAATCAATCATTATGTGCTCTAAAGACTGGAGCTCCATTTATCCAAATTGAACTAGGATTATTAAAGCAGAATGAGACTATGTTAATAGTTTTGTAATCCTGAATGTCTACCTATATTATTTTCTTTATATATTAAGAGAGATCAAATAGCTTTCAATACATGTGCCCAAGTAGTTTCCTGTCCATTTTAGCAGCGGTGAATTTTTATCTATTGGGATAAAAAATGTAATTTCATTTACAGTTTTCATTATATAAACATACTCAATTTCCTCTAATGTATGCTAATTAACTTTAATTTTCAAAGTAATTTATGTAATTTACCTTTACGTTTATCTTCGTTTAGTGAATTTTCAAGATCTAGATTTTGTAATTTATTCCAATATAAGGTTTCCTTTTAAAGGAATCTGAAGACTTTTCTATATATATATATTTTAAAAAATATTTTGTCTTGTATTTCCCACAAATACTTTCTATGTGACTGTGGATATTTCAGATCAAAAGATTGTTATGGTGTTATCCAACTTGATGGTTTTCACAAGTTTATTTTCATGAAAAAGTTGAGTTATTTTTAATGTATGTATATATTTAGAGGCAGATTTGGGAATATTTTTCTGAAAACGTCTACTGAATGAAACATAATGAAACACTGATCTATAGAAATCAATGTTTTTAAGTAATAATAACAATCTTACATAGTCTTTATAGTGCCCTCAAATAATTAACCAATAGTGTCTTACTTGCATTAATCACCTAGAGCAGGGGTATCAAACTTCCGGCCCACAGACCGGATGCTTCATCCGGAAGCCGCGCCCACCCCATTGCCAGCAATGGCAAAACCATCCTGATACATTGCACGATGTCACATGACATCGCGAGTTTGACATGTCTGACTTAGAGCATCTACCATTTTTGAAACTCTATGTGTGTGTTTTGCTGTATCAAACATTTTTTATGATAAAAACTATGGCTCTAATGGGTTGAATTCATATGTTAAATTTATCATGGGAGAAATTAATTTATATATGCACATATCACATACGCTTTGATCTTCAATTCAGTTTTTATGTAACTTTGTGTTTAAAAAATGCTATCAATTATTTACAAATATATTATGTTTATTTTTCAGAAAATGTTTTTGTGGTCAACTTAGCTATTGCCGATCTGATCGTAGCTATCTACCCATATCCTCTGGTCTTGACATCTGTCTTTCATAATGGCTGGAACTTTGGATATATACAATGCCAACTCAGTGGATTTCTTATGGGCCTGAGCGTGATTGGGTCTATTTTCAACATTACAGGCATTGCTATTAATCGATATTGCTACATCTGCCATAGCCTCAAGTACAACAAGTTGTACAGTGTAAAGAATTCTGTCTGCTATGTCATTCAAATTTGGACTTTGACTTTTGTTGCCATTGTGCCGAACTTTTTTGTTGGATCCCTTCAGTATGATGCTAGGATTTATTCATATACTTTCTCCCAGTCAGTGAGCTCCACTTATACCATAGCAGTCGTCTTTTTTCATTTCATGCTTCCAATAACCATAGTAACATTCTGTTACCTGAAAATATGGATCCTCGTTTTCCAGGTACGGAGAAGAGTTAAACCTGACTACAAACCTAAACTAAAGCCACACGACTTCAGGAACTTTATCACCATGTTTGTAGTCTTTTTACTGTTTGCAATCTGCTGGGCTCCATTAAATTTCATCGGCCTTGTGGTGGCTATCAGTCCAGAAACTATAATTTCCAAGATTCCAGAGTGGTTGTTTATTTCCAGCTACTACATGGCATACTTCAATAGTTGCCTTAATGCTATCATTTATGGACTTCTAAATCAGAATTTCCAACGAGAATATAAACGAATACTTAGGACAATTTGTACAAGAAAAGTTTTCTTCCAGGACAGTTCTAATGATGCTCCAGACAGGATAAAAAGCAAGTCTTCACCCTGCTCACACAAAACAATTTAGTGAGGGTTGGCTCAGTATGAAGGGAGAGATCTAGTTACTAACAGTTACTAAATATTATGTTACATGACACCCAAGTATTAAATCCAGGTATTAGCCCTTCAACTTCTGTTACAATACACGGATCCTTACATGTATATACTGTATGGATTTAGATAAGATTATATGTATAACGTTTTGGAACCAAGCTAATAATTACATGTTCTATTATCACATTATGTATGATGTTACATACAGCAGGCGTGATCTCAACAAAGATACTTGAAAACCATTGACAATAGTTAAGAAAACAATATATAAATTACATCTGACAATGATTACCGTATATTCTGGCGTATAAGGCGACTAGGCGTATAAGACGACTCCCAACTTTTAAGAAGATTTTCAGGGTTTAGAAAGTCATCTTATACGCCAGAAAATACAGTACAATATTGAATTTCTGTTTACAGATGAGCACAATAGGAGCTCCTTTGCTGCTAGAAAGCTTTGTCCTGTTAGTGTTTATTTCTGTAAAAAAAAAATAGGGCTGGCCACTAGGGGGCAGATTGGTTTTAAATTCAGAGAACAGCTACCCATATATTCCTGAGTATAAGATGACCCCTGACTTTTGAGAAGATTTTCAGAGTTTAGAAAGTTGTCTTATACACCGGAAAATACGGTAGATAATTTCCAGTAATCCAGTGACACCACAAATGTACATTGCACACCTACACAAGTTTTCTCTAATGTAAGATCATTGAATTCATAAAGACTTATAGTTGGGTACATGAAGGTATAGAATTATAGCTTTGGGTTATTACAGAATTATAAAATAAATCACGGTAAATTACTTGTGTAATTTAGATTAGCCCAAAAGATGGATTAAAACTAATCAGCTCATTACTTTGATTTCCTATGCTTATCACAGCCTCTTCCAACATTCAGCAGCCTCTTCCACTGCTTACTATCCCTAGAAGAGATTCTGTCAGTACACACAGTTTCTCCGTGGAAGCCTCTGTATGGAGAATTGCATCTGGAGGAAAAAATGAGATTGTGACATAGGGCTGCGTCTTTGCCTCAACTAAAAGTATATTATAATTATATGGCTCCAACTCTATTTTTGTCCCCAATAATTTGGAGGCACATCTGAGAACCAGAAAAGCTTTTGATCTGCCTAAGACAAAGTTTTTGCTTTTTCAGACATCAGACATGGATGAGGTCTTGAAAGAGCTGGAAAGCGCAAGGGAAGATTTTTTTTCTTTATGTTCTGAAGGGGCAGGGTGTCCTCAAGCAGGATATCCTTAACTTAAAGATGCAATCATATGTCCATTTTATTCTGGATAATAAAATATTTTATTAAAATTGTGGAAATATAATAAAGTATTGGCACATTAAAAACAAGCATTATTCCTTAATTTATACATTGATAGAATTTTGTTAAAATTAATAGGTTGAGAACCGCTGCTTTAAAGTATAACAAAAATTATAATATCCAATAATCTAATAATCCAAAATAAACATTTGGGTCCAAGGCTTTGTAGAAACAAATGTATATGAATCAGAAATATTTTTTCTAATAAATATTTTTTGAAACAAGAACATGAACTAATTTTAATTGGCAGACATAATTTGTCTATAATATTCTTTAAAATCATCCTAATAATACCTGATTTTTCACAATCATGTGAAAATTTATTGGATTAGCAGTAGCCAAGAATCATTATACATGCTTTTACATATTAGAAAGAGACATAATAAAACAAATTAAGAAAATATTTTGTTTTCTCTGAATAACCCTTGAAATAAAAGTAGATTAACCCATTAATAAAGTCTATATAAATATCATATGTCCATGAACACTCCATATTCCATGAATACGCCATGTTCTCCATTAATACTTTACAGGCAACCAGGTAATAATATGAGCTTGTTATAACCATCTGATTAACCTGCAGAACATTGGAATAAATGAGCATGTTATCAGATTTAGCAAGTCTCTTCTTATATTCTTTGTTTCAATAATTCACAGCTCTTCTGCCAGCTTGTCTGGTAGAATCAGATCCCCAGGGGAGATATGTGATGATTGAACTTGGTATTTATGGTAAGAAAGTACTTATAGTTGGACTTTATGCTCCAAATCAACAACAGGAACAATTTTATAAACAGTTACACCAAAAAATAACTTTGCTTGATTATAGATCGGTGGTATTAATGGGTGATTGGAATGGTGTCTTAGATACACAAAGGGATAAGAAAGGTTCCTCTCCTTTTCTTAAACAAGCAAGGCTACCTAAAGCCTTTTTTGATATGAAAGAAGACTGGGAATTAAGGGACTATTGGCGGGAACGTAATCAAGAGGAGAGAGACTTTACTTTTTTTTCTGACAGACACCAATCTTTTTCAAGAATTGACTTTTTCTTGATTACCACGGATTTGTATAATAAAGTAAAGAATGTAAAGATTTTTCCTAGATCACTGACGGATCATAGTCCAGTTTGGATGGAGTTGATTCAAGAGAAAGAGGAAAGAAGATCCTGGAGAGTTAATGAAAATTTGTTTAGACAAGAGAAGAATGTTCAAAAACTAAAGGAGTGTTTAAAGGACTATTTTGCTTTGAATATGTATAAGGGGACTTCAATGTCAATGGTATGGGATGCAGGTAAAGCATTTATGCGCGGTGTTTTGATAAAAATGAATAATTTTTATAAGCGAAATCAGACTCAGAAACGTAGAGAACTTGAAGATGAAATTAAACTAAAAGAAAGGGCTTTGATTCTAAATCCTTCTGATGAAAGTACTAAAGAATCTGTAAAGTTATTAAGGTCACAATTTAATATGTTGATAGCAGATCAAGCTGCAACCAATTTATTATTTATGAAACAAAATACATTTTGTAATGCTAATAAGCCGGGGAGATGGTTGGCTTATCAATTAAGAAAGAAACAGAGACTGAGAATAATAGAGAAAATAAATTATAAGGGTAAACTAGTTTCTCAGAAGGAATTAATTAAAAAATCTTTTTTGGATTATTATCAAAACCTATACAAATCTACTAATGTACAACTGTTAGATATAAATAAATATTTAGCTGAGGCAAGTTTTCCTAAACTGACTGAGGATCAGAAATATGAAATTAATGGTTTAATTACTAAGGAGGAAATCGCCTCAGCAATTCAACAATTGAAATTAGGGAAAGCACCGGGTACGGATGGGTTAACAGCTGTTTATTATAAAGCTTTAATGGAGGAGATGATTCAACCATTAAATGATCTTTTTAATGGTATCTTACAGGGTTTAGAGATTCCTCCTTCATGGCGTAGTGCTTTTATATCATTGATTCCAAAGGAGGATCAAGATCTTACTTTACCAAAAAACTATAGGCCTATATCTCTTTTAAACGTGGATTATAAGATATTTGTAAAAATTTTGGTAAATAGGCTTATGAGGGTGGTGCATCATCTTGTGCATAAAGATCAATCAGGGTTTATAACAGGAAGGTATATGAAAAACAATGTTAGACAAATTATTAATTTATTAGAATACTTAGATAAGAACAACCAAGTTCCTGCAGGGCTCATATTTTTAGATGCTGAAAAAGCATTTGACCAACTGAATTGGCATTTTATGCTAAGAGTAATGGAAGAAATGAATTTTGGTGAAAACATATTACAAGCCCTTAAGGTAATATATCAAAAACAAACAGCACAACTTATTGTTAATGGAGGTTTGTCGGAGGTTTTCACAATAGAGAAAGGTACTAGACAGGGGTGTCCTTTATCGCCATTGTTGTTTGTTTTAACATTGGAAATATTATTGATTAAAATTCGAGAGTCTCGGGAAATTAAAGGAATATATGTTAATAAAAAAGAATATAAGTTGAGAGCTTTTGCGGATGACTTGGTTGTTACTTTGTCGCAACCTGATTATTCTGTAGTAAACTTATTACAGTTGATTCACCATTATGGTTTGGTCTCGGGTTTTAAGATTAATGTAAATAAGACTAAAATTTTACCTAAAAATTTGTCGAGTCAGGAGAAGCAGATTTTGGTTAACTTGACGGGATTTGAGATTGTTAATAAGGTAAAATATTTGGGGGTGATGCTGTCTGTTTCTAATGCAAAACTATTTAAAAATAATTATGAAAGGTTGTGGGTCGGGGTACAGAAAGACTTGAAGAATTGGGAAAAGCTGCAATTATCCCTCATGGGAAGAATTGCAGTGATAAAAATGAATATTCTACCCAAGTTTCTTTTTTTGTTTCAAATGTTACCAATTTTGAAAAATGAGATTAATTTAAATGAGTGGCAGAAGGGTCTCAATAAATTTATTTGGGCAGGGAAAAAACCAAGGGTTAAGTTCAAAATTATGCAAGACTTCCGTGAGAGGGGCGGACTCAAGGTACCAAATTTGAAATTATATTATGATGCGGTGGTTTTAACATTAATTAGTGACTGGGTAAATTTGACAAATTCTGAGATACTTTATCTAGAGGGATGGGATTTACTTTATGGGTGGCATGCCTATTTAATATTTAATAAAAAAATAGATTGGGCTTTTAAATCTCATATTTTAAGAATTTCTTTACTTAGGATTTGGAGAAAATATTATAAAAGTGATTTTAAAGTACCATTATGGGCTATACCTTGGCATGCGATAGAAGGAATAAAAAGAGGGGTTAAAATGGATATGGTGTCTTATAGACAGTTACTTAAATGGGATGGACAAAACTGGCAATTAAAATCACGGGAAGAATTAGCACAAGAAAATTTTACTTATTCTTGGTTCCAATATAGGCAACTACTAGATAGATGGAAGATGGATTGTAAGGTGGGTTTTCTTAGAGAAGATGAAAATCTTATTAAGCAACTGAAGGATCAAAGACAAACCCACATTAAGAGAATTTATGGGGTTTTAGTTGAATTGGACTCAGAAACGGAACTAATTAAAGATTGTATGATTAGATGGGCGCAGAACTTTGGTGAGCCAGTTTCATTGGACACCTGGGAAACTATTTGGGTGAGAAATGTCAAATTTACTCAAGCACAGAATCTAAGGGAGAATTTTTATAAAATGTTTTATAGATGGCACCTTGATCCACAAAAAATGTCTTACATGTACCCTGACGTGCAACCTAAATGTTGGAGATGTGGTTATAAGGAGGCTTCCTATTATCATATTTGGTGGTCATGTAGAGAGATAAAAGCATTTTGGATCAAAATATGGTGGAATATCCAGAGAATTTTTAGAAGGAGGGTAAAATTTACTCCGCAATTATTTTTGTTAGGTATTGTTACAGATTGTGATACAAAGGAGGTTGTATTGATGTTAAACTTGATCACAGCCGCGAGGCTGTTAATTGGACAATATTGGAAGAAGGAATCTTTGCCTACATTGCAGGAATGGTTTTTTAAAGTAGCTTATCTGGCAGAAATGGCAAAGATTTCGGCTTTCTTAAAGCAACAAACGCAAGAGAAGTTTTTTGCTATCTGGGACAAATGGATAAAATTTATACAATTTAGATTGGGTATACAAAAATATTATATAGCTTTTTCATAAGTTTTATTTTTATATATATTATAGATATCTTTTTTATATATATAAATATAAAGTTTTTAATTTAATTTTTATTTTTATTTTTTTTTTTTTTTTTTTTAATTATTATTATTTCTTAAGCCTATATTCTGCTCTGGGAAGCTCAGGGGGGGGGAAGGGAGGGTTTTTGGGAGGGGTGTGGGGTGGGGGTTTTTTTTTTTTATATGTATTGTTTAATTTTTTTTTCTTTTGTATATGTTGTTTTTTGTTCTGTATTGTTCTTGTTTTTTTTTTGTAAAATTTATAAAACTTTTAATAAAAAAAAAAAAAAAAAAAATAATTCACAGCTCTTAGTTTATTCTATTTTGGCGAACTTTAAATCTGAACATCAAAATATTTCTGTTATCAAAACCTCATGTGTCTTGTGTAGCAGTAACTGCTCAGTATAACATTCATGTAGAGCTAACCAACTTAATGAAGAAGAAATAATCTTCACCATACAACTATTTAAACAGAAAAGTTGTGTTATGAGAAACTTCTGAAATTAATCCCATACTGCCATTAAGAGTATGCCAGCAATTTGAAACAAGTGTGTGGGATGCATTGATCCCTGCTCAGGTATTTCCATAGGCTAAGTAGTACATGTATAGCTAAGGGATCTGTACAT
Source organism: Crotalus tigris (assembly GCF_016545835.1). Taxonomy (NCBI): domain Eukaryota; kingdom Metazoa; phylum Chordata; class Lepidosauria; order Squamata; family Viperidae; genus Crotalus; species Crotalus tigris. Next base: position 31,002 of record NW_024100409.1, on the reverse strand, counting down.
TATTCCATGTAAAATTCTTCTATTTAAAATTATTTGTGTTGTGACATCTGCAAATTTGACTAGGTGACCAGTAATCCAGTACTATTATGATGCAGATTGGCTAGTGGTAACAAGTGAGGAAAAAATTTAAAAATCCAAGGGGTGTTATCACTGTGTAAAATAAAAATGAAAAGGTATTATTACTAGTACAAAATCAAAACAAGAGAGAGATGAAGTCAGAGAAAGGCAATTACAAAATTTACTTTCCCAGGTTCTCTTTAGGGCTAGAAATAGCTATACCTATTCAGCCCTCTGGTATATCCCTGAAGCTAGTAAGAGATATCACAGAGGGAAGTGATCCATCCCCTTTTCTCAGGATTTAGCTCGCTCACAAGAGTTGGGTATTTTAATTTTTTTTTTAATTTTTAGGGATTTTGACAGTTATCCTGACACTAAGGCTTGTTTTAGATGACCTTAGAGTTTTCATGGTTCTACTTCCATGTGAGAAACTTCCATGGTATAATAGTACAGTTGGCTTTCAGCAATCACTGCCAAAGTCTTGCAAAATAAAAGTCACTTGCATGTGTCCATCCATTGCTTGGTAGATGGTAAACTGTGTGGTGAAATGCACCATTATAATGTAATAGATGAAATTGGTCATGGTAGTTATGCTGGATAGGAAATTATGCTTATCCAGTTATGCTGGATAGAATTTTGTAACAAGTGCTGAATAACCCCTTTCAAGAGCAGCAATGGATGTTGTTTTAATTCAACTGTGCTGGAGATGAAAGAAATGTCTTCCTCTGCTTGTATACAATTAGGGACAATAAAAAGGGAAATGTACTATGCATTAAGCCCAAAGTATGTGATTCTAGAAGAAGCATATCCCAGATGAAAAGAGGAGAAAAAAGAAGATTCATAATAATTTGACACTAAGATGTAATTTTCATCTCAGAATTCTGTAGGTTTTATAGTCTGGAAGGAAACTTTTTCTAAACCAAGCCATTTGTGGGATAGAGTTAATTAGTCATCTGAAGAAGTAGGAAGTTTGAAACAGATCATTAGCTTATTGTGAGAGGTTACAATTTAGCAGATACTGTAAAACTAGGAATTCAGTAACAAGATAAATATTGGCAAGTCAGAAAGAATAATAATCCTTAAAACAACAGTCACAATCACAGACTGCAGCTGTGTGAACAAAGCAGGAAATAACTTGTTAGACAAATGATTGCCTTCTTCATGAATTATACTGAGACCATAAATGTAAAACAAGATATTTCCATGAAAATAAATCACATCACTTATCTAAGAAACTTTTTCCATGGCATAAATTTATTTTATTTTAAATTAAAAATAATTCGGGAAATAGTATGTTAACAATTGGCAAAAATGTAATTTGAATAAAGTCATACTGGTATATATTTTGAATGTTATATAGATGAATGAGTAGCACAAAACTGCCCTATCTGAAAGTATCTAAAATAGGAATTAAATTGCTATCAAACTACAGCTCAAACACAGGAAATACACAGAATTAAAAATGCTTTTCTAATTCAGATTGGAAATTGTAGCTGATAAAAAGTGAGCACCACAGATCTTGAACAAATACTTTTCCATAAGCCATGAAAATATAAATTTTCATCCTAGTTGTAGTATAGAGATCCCCATAAGATGCTACTATTTTGAATATGTCAATAATGCTGAAAGCAATGTAGTAACAGACATGTTCATGAATAAGTAAAAATTTACTGGGATTGTAAATATTTATTTGCCAGCAGTGAATCTGTTATTATTAAACAGTAACAGATTAAATATCCATTATCTCTCTAGCTACTTATTTGTCTACCTATCCATCTGTCTGAGAATAACAGCAGCAACTTCAACCATTAGGCAATATGATTAAATTGCTTCTTTTTTTACTCAAATAAACAAATAGATTGGTCCAAATTCTTAAAACCTTCATGATAAAGTCCACATTTAAAGAATTAGATATGGGAGGGGGGAAAATCATCCTATGTAATTTTTGAATACAAATCGACCAAATTCATATCCTTCATACTTAAAGAGATGGTTCTGAATGTGTATATGATAAAAAGCTGCATGTTTAAAAAATATCAATGGTTTGCAATTTCCTGCATGCAAAAGAACCCTCATTGCATGCTAAGTAACAATGTACACAAAATTATGAATATAAGAACTAAATACACATTGGAAAAAGAGCAGATTAATGTTTACTTGTGCCAAAAAGTACATGAAAGTGTGGTCTTTTCATGTTAAATTTTCTTTTGTAAACTGATGTGAAGATGGACACAGATTAAAGCTGCAACTGAAAGAAAACCTGAAATGGATTTATTGTTCTTCCATATATGAATGCATTATTGCAGAATCTCTAATAACAAATGGGGTGGTGTGAGGAAAAATGACATTTTCATCTATGGACTGCAGATTCCTTCGCTAACTACCTGGATTTAGTAGCTTTCTTCATAAACACACACACACACACACACACACTTAAAACTTCCTTTATAAAAAACTTCAGCTATCTCTTCACTTTGAGATAAAAAGAAACTTCTTTGAAATCTATTAAACAAATCAATTTTATACTAATGATTTGGATGAGTCCAACTGAATCACTTGGAATGATTTAGCACTCTTTCCAGTATGACATGTTTCTTAAGAGAACTCTCAAGTGAAATTATTCCAATGAATCAATGCGATTTACCAAGTTTGGAAGTGAGTCAAGTATTATCACTTATGCGCTACCTACATCTCTTGCTAGCTACCTGTCTTATCAACTTAGCAGTTTCTAAAATTAATATACAGATAAGTATTATGGGTTTTACAGAATATTTTTCTGTAAATGCCCTTTGCAAATGGGAGATTTATATCAGAAAATTTCCAGAACATTTTCTAGAATATTCTGCTCAATGATGTTGTGAGTCCTCGACTGCCAGCAGATCCAGCAGCCGAGTCAGATGAATCAGATGAGGGGTAATCAGACATAAAAATCTGGAAAGTTTGCAGACCATTCAGAAATTGAATCAACGACAGATTCGGTGGTCTCTCTTCTTCATGAGGTTCAATTTCCACGTTACCAAGCAGTCACAATCAAAGAGTGGATGCTCTTTCAAGGAAACCAGAATACTCCCATACAGAAGACAAGCTTCTGTCCAGGATAGTTCTGCCCATAGAGTCTTTCTCTGTGGTTTGGGAGCCAATAGATTTATGGGCTCAGGTTCGGGAAGCCCATCAGCATGATACGAGGGTGGCTCAATGAAGGGAGGAGTTGGGGCCAGACTTCCCATGGACCATCATGGATAGATTCCTGAAATATTGCCATTGGCTCTATGTTCTGGGAGCGCCACTCAGAGGCCCCATTCTCAATCAACATCATGATAACCCTGATTTGTAACAACTTCCAGGGTCATCCAACCATCATTGAGCTGAAACACTAATAATCAGACTCAGTTTATATCACTTCTATGATAACTCTGAGAATGGTGTAAGTCACTAATATGGAAATGGCTACTGACTCATGGTGATACATTCACATCAAATTATATGTGCATTGATTATAAACATTGATTTTACTATTTATGAGATCAGGTAAATTGACAATTGATAATTTATGTCCCAAAAGACACATTTTGTCACTCCTCAAAGAAAGCCAATCATTATTTACTTAATGAATCTCATGCAGGAATATTTTTTCATGCAATTTATACAAGTATTTTCTATAAGGAGTTGAATTTATTGCAAAGTTTCAATATACTTTGATTAGTTTAGAAGTAATCTAATCCCCTTGTGAAATTAAGCCTTCCATATATTCTGATATACTACTACAATTTCTACAATTTTGTCTTTGTTTTTCATAATACAGTAAAACCTCCATAGCTGACCACCTCCCTAAGTTGACCTAATTTTCATAGACCGGACATACATTATATGTACACAATAGAAAGCTAACTTCTCTATATTGACCACTTCTCTAAGTTGTATCTTGACCACCTGGATCCTGACACACAGTATTAATTTACTCTCTATAACTTGACCAATTGAGTCCAGTCTGTACCAAGGGGAAGAAAAGTGAAATGCAGAACTGGTAGCTGATGAGTGTGAACTCTTTTTCAAAGTGATGCCTGAAAAGAGCCTCGTTACAAGGGGTGACAAATGTAAGTGTGGAAAACTTTCTAAACAATGTTTCACAGTTCTGCTGTGCACTAGTTTAACCGGAAAGAAGCTAAAACCTTTGGTGATTGGTAGAACAGCAAAGTCACGCTCATTCAAGAACCTGCAGCCCAAAGACCTTCTGGTCATCTGGAAATCTAACAAATCTGCATGGATGACAGTTGCCCTATTTGAAGAGTGGATAAGCAGTATTGACCAACAAATGAAGAAGAAGAAATGGGCCATTTATCCTTGTAGTAGATAATTGTCCAGCCATCCCCAAGTGAATCATTTTACAAATGGGAAACTGATTTTTTCCCTCCAAGCACTACATCAAAAATTCAGCTTCTCGATCAAGGCATAATCAAAATATTCAAAATGAACTAACAAGTCCAGCTTCTGCAGTGGGTCATTACTAAAATGCAAACCTATGGTCTGTCTGCAGAAGGGGCGTTGTCTTACCTGAACGCCTTTTCTCAGCATGACAATGGACAATCCATAGATTGGTTGATCTTCCCTTTCTGCCCTAGAGACTAAGTCAATCAACCTTTGCCATGCCTCTCTTCCTCAGGCTAGGAATCCCCAGTCACAACAAGGTGCAGCAGTTGATGACATTTCAAGGTGGTGGTTCAAATTCCCCTGACACAGGACCGGATGGACCTTGGGGGGGGAGTGGATTCTCCATCATCATGCTGAGAAAAGGCGTTCAGGTAAGACAACGCCCCTTCTCCAGCATGACGAATGGAGAATCCACAGATGGGACAAATCAAAGCCTCACTGTCCCTATGGGCGGGAACAAGCCTGAGCCTGTATCTCACTGTCTGTTACTACCCTTTGGAGAACTCTCCTGCCAAATGAAGAATCTGCTGAGGTGAAGTTTTCCAATTTATAATGCTTCACAAATGGGGAAGGAGACGACCAAGTCGCTGCCTTGCATATCTCTTTGATTGACGCCTGTGTCGCCCACGCCGCTGAAGTTGCCACACTGCGAGTGGAGTGTGTGGTGATTCTTGTTGGAACTGGCAAGGAGTGCGTCTGGTACACCCCTGCTATGCAAGCCCTAATCCATCTGACGATAGTAGAGGCAGTCACCTTCTGATCCATTGAAGAGGGGTGGAATGAAACAAATAGGGCTTCAGATTTGCGAAAAGGGGCAGTTTGCTTAATATAGTGGTGCGAGGCTCTACGAATGTCCAAGGTGTGCCATTTACATTCCAAATCGTGGGATGGCTCAGGACAAAAATCTGGCAGCACAAGCTTCTGTGCCCTATGAAACAATGAATTGATTTTGGGGACGAAGGAGGGGTCTAAGGATAGGACCACCCTGTCATTATAAAAAATACATAAGTCATCTCTAATTGAGTGCTGCCAATTCCGAGATGCACCTAGCCAATGTAACGGCTACTAGGAAGGTGACCTTGAGTGTCAAGAACCATAGAGTGAAGGTTCTGATGGGCTCAAATGGAGGTGAAGTGAGAGCCTGTAAGACCTTGGACAGATCCCAAGAGGGATATCTGTGAATCATGGGCGGTTTGCTGTTGATTGCTCCCCTGACAAAGGAACATATCATGGGGTGTTGAGCCAAAGGCTCTGAGTTGCCATATATGAGCACTGTGGACAGGGCAGCAACTTGTCTGCAGATTGTGTTGGGTGCTAAACCCCTCTTAAGTCCCTCCAGTAAATAATCCAAAATTCTTGGAATAGGAATTGTTGTTGTTAATTGCGAAGTCGTGTCCGACCCATCGCGACCCCATGGACAACGTTCAACGGAATTGTAGGAATTGTAGATGGATCTAATTGTTGTCTCCCACACCAGCTACAGAAATTCTTCCATATGGAATCATATATTGTATTAGTTGCAGGCCTTCTTGAAGCCTGAATCATGGTAATCACGTCTGATGAGTAGGTCTCTTTTGTTAGGAGTCTCCTTTCAAATGCCAGGCAGTTAGCTGGAGCCACTGAGGTCTGGGTGTTGTAGAAGCCCCTGGCTGAGGGAGATTTGATCGTGGGGTATCCTCCATGAAGGAGAGATCGAGAAACCTACGAGGTCGGCATACCACGGCCATCTTGACCAGTGGGGAGCAATGAGTATCACTTCTGTCCATTCCTGCAGTATTTTCCGGATAACTGCCTGGATCAGAGGGACAGGAGGGAATGCATACAGGAGCTCTCTGGGCCATGGGCTGTGTATGGCATCTACCCTTTCCGCCCCTGGAGACAGGAACCAGGAGAAGAATCTCGGGAGCTGAGAATTCTCTGGGGTAGCAAACAAGTCCAGCAATGGATGACCGAATGTCTCTGATATCTGTCTGAAGAGAACTGGGTGCAGGTGCCACTCGGAGTGGTCCACTGTGGCCCTGCTCAAGAAATCTGCTTGCCGGTTCATCTCTCCCAAGATGTGCTCCGCCTTGAGGGACGAGAAGTTGGTCTCTGCCCAGGTTCCTAATAATTGAGCCTCAGCCATGAGGGACCTGAAGTGGGTACCCCCTGACCTGAAGTGGGTACCCCCTTGCCTTTGATATGAGCTTTCACCACCACATTGTCCATGAGGACTAGAACGTGTTGCCTTCCACTGCATTGCAAAAGTGTCGTAGAGCCAGATGTATAGCTCTGAGCTCCAACCAGTTTATCTTGTGCTTCAGATCTGACTGGGACCACCGACCCTGGGCTGAAAATAGTGAATGGATTTTAAAAACCAACAAATATATAATGAGATTGCTCTTTCTCAATTTATCATCTTCTTCTCTAAGGAATCAGCTAACTCTCTCAGAAATGCATGTAATGGCTAAAAGTAGCAGCTTGAAAAGTCTGGTTCTTTAATGTGAATTAGGTGATTAGATCAGAAAGGACTACAACACAGATGGACCAGAAAATTTACTATGTATAACCAGCCTTACCAGTTATGCCATCAATCAGGGGAATGAAAGAATTTGGCATATCCATAAATCTAAAGAGGGAAGAATAGAGAGAGAACAACCTGTTCAAATAAAAATATTTTGGGGAAAAATATCAAGAACTGCGTACTTGGTAATAAAAATATTTTGCACAGTTTTTGTGCAAAAATTATAAAGTTTCCAAACAAATTCTTCTCTATAACTTTTAGATATAAAAAATGCAGGAAAAAAATTAGGTATCTTATAATAACAAAAATATTAAAATAGTAAGAAAAATAATTAGTGACTATACTCTGTTGCACACATCAGCGTTTTTCATTTGTTTTTCTATACTTGTTAAGATATTCATTGAGTTATTAATCCTATTTCACTGGGATTTAATTGAAAGAATTTTTGCCTATAGAAATGTTGTCCTACAGAAAATTGGCCAGTATCAGCATGTCACCCTGTTCACCATGAGATTCTCATTTGCTTATACCTACTCATGCAACTTACCCTGAAAAGAGGAAGGTATGTAAGCCGAAGGAAGGCCACCAGAGAGTGACTATGGTGGACTGATTAAAAAAAAATGAATAGAGAAAAAGATACAATATATCCAGTGGTGGCAGTGGTGGGATTCAAATATGTGAACAACCAGTTCTCGGTGTGAATGCCTCTTCCGGAAGTCCATTCTGGGCCTGGGCAACAAAAAATTAGCTACCGGTTCTGCCAAACTGGTGCAAACTAGCTGAATCCCAACACTGAATATATCCCGCTCTGTTCCTAACTTCTGAAAAAAAAATATACTTTTTTCACTCTGAGAACAGATAGTGGTGAATACTCCAAGCCAGCATAAATATTATAGATATTTCTTTGCCTGTTTTTGTGCATTTGTTATCAAAGATGTAATATTATAATGTATTTAAAAACTTACTATCTTTGCATTACTCTTAGAACCAGCCATTTTCACCATCTAGTAGATGTACATTCTAGGGCCTATTAAACAAGAAGTATTCATTGTATTTCTCATTTGGCATATATTGGAAAAGAATCTCAAAAATATTAGCTGTAACTGTAGAGTCAATCTTTGGCTGAAATACTCAAGATTGATCTACTGAGTTTTTAAGTCTTTTTTCCCCTCCCTCTTTTTATTTTACTCTCTGAGCTACTGGGCTAATATATGCATTGACATGTCTTAATAAATCTTTTGTGGCAGGCATTGATGTTCTCTTAATGCAAGAACTAGCACTGCCCTTGGGAGTCCTCACATAGAGTTGACTTTAATAAACACCTCCCCCTTCCCATGCCCCTCTTGTTTTCTCAGAGCATCAGATCTCACTTGATAATCAAATTAGTGGCTATATTTGCAATGAATATTGCACTAGCTCAAAATACTGATTACTCCTTCTGACCTTTTCAGCTTTAAATTATTTGAATACCAGAAGAGCTAAAAGTCAGAACAGCTGCAACATAAATCTGAGTGGATAGTTTTAATAATGCTGTGCTCAAGATTTCTTTCTAAACAAAAAATAAATTCCTGAAAAGGAGACTAAGGAGATGGTTTTCATAAAACTTGGTTTTTCCCTCGGACATTAAGACCCACATTGCTACTGGTCCCTAATATGCATGGTTCTGCTGGGTGAAGTGTCATCATTCTTTTTAAAAAGAATTATTATGAGTTTTAATTGTATTTTACAGTATTTCAAATTGGGTTTTTTATTGTTGTTAGCCACCTAGAGCTACACATTTAAGATGGGTAGACACATATATTTTCTAAATAAATATGCAAGAAATTTTTTAAGGAGAATATTTCAGTGATGAATAACTGGAGGAAAAATCTGATACTAAATTCTTTAAAAGCTGTGTTATTTATAGTACAATTTTACACGTCTATTCAAAAATTCAGTCCATTGAATATACTAGAGCTTACCTTCAAGAAAATGTCCCATCCTGATACTGCCTTCCCTCCCATCATCCCCACAATATATCTAAGGCAAATAAGAAATTCAATTGTGCATTTTTAGTGATCAATCCATACATCTAAATATGATGCAACCAAAATTTTCGGAGTCCCACAAACATGTGAACAATTGAACAAAGGAATCCAATTTAAAATTACAGTTTCAATAATCACAGTTATCTTTGTAAGTAAGGTGGAGTCACTGTTCCCCAAGAACAGGGAGTTATTAGCAAATTGTTTCCAAGTTGGTGACAAAGCCTTTCCCAAAGCTGCCTTGTAAGTATCTAAGCTACACTGCCCACTTCTCATGCTCCAGCCCTCAGGAGGTCACATGAACCTATTTATAAACTGTCTCTGACAACCTCATAGAACTCAATGGAAAAGCGAGAAGGGATTCTAGACTGTTCTGAGCTGAATTTTGAGCTGAATGGTGGTCATAAGTTGTGGACTATCTGTACCTATTTTTCTTTCATCCTGGAGGGGATGGTTGGCATCATCAGCTTCAAATGATGAACAACAAGAAACTAATGGCAATGTATTACCATGTATATTGAATAATGAACCATGAAAATTAGTTTAATAACCTTATAAGAGGAACAATATGTGGTTGACGTGGCTGCTAAGATTGAAGTCAAGAAGCTATGTTGCACCTGAATGAATCAAGCAACCTTGAAAACAACAGCATACAGAAGCCTGACATTGAATGTGTATGTATGTACTAGTGCAGATGAGCTGTGTGTTGGTATGTAACTAATCTCTCTATTGCTATGTAGGAAAAAGTAGCCTGTGAAAATGTGGCAATTGGTTGAGGAGACAGATGAAAAGAATTCATACCCTTATGATTTACTTGATCAAATCTGGAAAGTAAATCACACAACAATAAAAAAGCTTGGTTTTTTTGAACACTTCATGAGTATATCTATGCATAGACTGCTGCAAAATTGTAGATTTAGAGTTCTCCAACAGATCATAATTTCTGAATGTGTCATCACGCAATTTCCCAAATGATAGGTCTTACAGGGATGACAGCATGCATTAATGGCATAAAAATAGCTCACTGAGAGGCACAATCATTGAATATCTGTCACACAAAAATGGACAGCAAAGAATTCTAGAAAGAAGCTGCGTAGCAATGAATAAGCCAGGTAATGAAAAATTACAGAAATACTTTAAACAGAAGACTTCAAGCTGGAAGTAATAAGGTTCCAATAGTAAAACCATTTCAGTTTAGATGTATATACTGATACCAAAATGCACTGATTGAAAACATTTTTAAAATGAAATATATTTTCAAATAAAGTTGTTAGAGTGAGCTGGAAATAATTAAGTATATGGTGTGCAAAATGGATCTGAGAGTCTAGTGAAAAGCTTTAGCCCAGTTCACATGACATATTTAACTGAATTAAGAAAGAATAATGAGTTATACAGAATAACATTTTATTTCAAAAAAGTGGGGGGAAAGAGAATGCAAACATTATAGCTTAAATAGACACATGTAAAATGTCCAGAGGCAAAGGATATTAAGATATGAAACTGTTCAGAACTACAGTATTTATAACCCTACATGGAATAGGGGCAGGCTACCTACGGAACTAGTTTCATCTCACTACATCCCATCCCACCCAGTGAGGCAGGGAAGGTATAAAGAATTCTGACTGGTGAGGTCTAGAAAGAAAGCCTTCTCTTTAATGGCCCCCACCCTGTGGAATAATGTTCCCCCAGAAGTGATGTAGGACCCCATTCTCCTGACTTTCCAAAAAAAGAATTAAAACATGGGTCTGAGAGGGATTTCCGGTCCTGCGTGATACCAACCAGTCACAGGCTTGCAGATTCTCTGCACCCCCATGGCTAATTTTGCCCTGCCTGGGGACCTTAAATGGGTCGAAGTCATCCCAGAGAGACAACAAAGAAAGAAGGGTGCTTCAGAGATTCTGGAATGGCGGTGGCTGTTTCATTCGATTTGGGGAAAGCCTTTTAGCCTGACAGGAGAAAGGCTGGCCGTATTGAATTGACTAGCCCAAGCTACTTGCAACCAAAGTCCAAAAGCACTAAACAGCACAACTGTGAACAGCATGCTTCAAACTGGGTGAGGAATTCAATCTTCTCTTTTCTATTCTACATTTAATTTCCTGGAAAAGATCCCTAAGAAGCAAGATACCTCCGAAAGGGAAGAAGGGGGATTTCTGCCCCACTTTTATACTAATAAAAGCGGCAAATTAATCTTTTTATGGAGGATCAAAATATATGGAAGAGAAATAAATATAAAACCTGAAATTTAAAACTTGAATCTGGATAAATTTAAAATTGTTTGAATGATTAAGACTCTCATTCTAAAGATAATTGTTCATTTTGGAAATTGAAAAACAAATAGTTGCTGACACCTAGTGGTGGATGAAAACTATGACAGCTATGACTTTAATATAAGACTTGGCAAAACCTGGGAAAATTTATATATAATCTATATTTGTGACCTTCAAAGCTTTAACAACAAAGAACAGCTATGACAAAAAAAGACAATAATCTGGGCTGTAGACAAAGAGTGAATTATAAATTTCAAAAAAATCTTTTTTGAACTATTTGGATTACAAATATCTATTTAATTGGGACTCTAAAGCTATTTGCAAAGAAAAGAAGAGAAAAACTCAAATTCTTGGCCATCATGGATCAGAGACATGTAGAAAGAACATATCTAGAAAACATAAATACTTCACAGGAGGAGATATATTGTATACTGCAACTAATTCAAACAGCTATGACTTTAAACCACAAAGAAATCCAAAATAACTTTGAAAATATAAATTGATCTATTTCTAAGTTAATTCTACAACAAAAAAATTCCCAGACAACAACAACAGAGAAGGAGCAGATAAAACAGATAAATGGATATAGAATTGAGAATAGAGACTTAAAGATGAAACTTAACAAAACAAAGAAACATGATTTAATCCTAGTGGGAAAAAATTCACAAGAATTGAAAAAAAAACAACTTATCCCTTAAGACTAAAAAATAAATCTGGGGACAAGAAAACAGATTGGATAAAATGAACTGTAGAGATGTCAGGAGCATTGGAAAGAAAGGAAATGACAAGAGAAGCAGAGAGAAAGAAAAAGAAAAAAGATTTTTAATAAACATGAAAAGGCAGAAGCCCCGAACAAAAATACTTCACCTGATTTACTTTTTGTATCTACAGCAACACTTACAAACATACGGAAAACCTTTTTGATTCAGCAAAATACATTGATTAAGAAAGATACCGGGTAAAGGAAAAAGACTAAAGTGGAAACCAAGAAAATAGATGATGGGACTTACCAGAGAGAATATTTTTAAAAAAAACATTCGTTTGAATATGGTTAAAGAAATAGAAAAGTTTTGGAATATATATGTCATTCTAAGAGGGATGAACGCCCTAATAATATAGTATGTTTTTTTCCCTTTTTTGTTCTCTTTTTTGATATGAGTAATATAGGAAAGTTGAAATGACTTAGATAAAGGAAATGTTTTAGATACTTAAATGTGATTGAATTTAAGAAAATTACAATGGATAAAAATGTTTTGAATAAGAATTAAAGGACTAGATACTAGATGTATTAAATGGAATGTTTAAAGATTAAACATATTTTTAATTATGGTTAAAAAAAGAAATTTAGGAAATAACTATATAATAGCTTAGGAGGGATATATTTTAAGTCGTATGTTATTTTTTATGTTTCTTTACTCTTGCTCTCTTTTCCTTTTTTTCATTGTTTTATCTATTCCTTAAGAAATGTAAAAGTGTGAGATGGTTCATATGGAAAAATAGAGTTAAATTTTTAAATGTAATTAATTTTTGAGAAAATCTTAACCAGTAAGAATACCTAGAATTTGATGGGAGAAACAAACTAAAATAAGGACTGTAACAGTTTTTATGATAAGGCAACCAGAATGATTGAATAGAAAAGAAATATTATATTTATGTGATTATTATTTTTAGGAATATTGGGGAAAATTATATATTGAATTGTTATCTATCAAAACAATAAGAATTGTATTAACTCAATGTTTGCAAAAGTGAATATTTTGGGAAAAAAGGAAATCAACTAAAACCATTATGTGGATTATGGAGTATAGAAATCAATTGTTTTACAAATGTAACCCAGACAACACACTGTTCACCAATTATTAAGTGATTTATGTTTAAAAAAAATCAATAAAATATATTACAAAAAAAATAATAAAACATGGGTCTGAGACCTCACATGAGGAGCCCAAGGAGCATGCAGCCGTGGGGTTAGTGGTGCCCTGAGAGCCCTACTTTTGCTTTTTAATTAATTTTTAATGGAGTTTAATTATTCTTGCCTCCTTTTAAAAAATTAATTATAAAATTTTAATTCTAACATTTTTAATACTGTTTTTATATTTTGATTTTTGATCATACACAACCCAGAGTCTCTCTTTATGGGAGATGGGCTGCTCAGAAATGTGATAAATAAATAAATAAATAAATAAATAAATAAATAAATAAATAAATAATTACCATCAAAGACAATTAAATTAGACTGAAAAAGATATAAATTAAAAGTAATCTTATGCATTATTTCTAATTCAATACTTTTTTTACATAAACAAGACTGTCTCTCATGAAACAGATTTCCCTCTGTTTAAATTCCTTCAGATTTCCTTCCAGATCCCTGGAGTTCATCCTGAGCTTCTGGAGAGATGGAAGATGTCCTATTTCTTTTCTCAGTCTGGCTTCCAACTTGTCCCTTTGTTTGAAAGACATTATTTTTATTTTCACAGTAAGGGCAATATGGATAGTTTGGTTTTCTATGTGACACAAGGCCTGCAACATCCTGCAATTGTGGACTCTCTGTAGGAGTTGAGTGAATATATAGATAAACCTGGACACTTCTACTGTAGCTGTCACTGAATGCTCATTTACGATAGGTGGGAACTGGGAATTATATCCTCCTGAACAGGAGATCAAAAGAAGACAGTTAAAAGGCAAATCCCTAAATTGCAAGTTCCCTTCATCTCTCTTTTATTGTGTTTTCCTTTTTATTAAATGAAATGTGAATCTCGCTTTATCAGCTCAGTAGGAATTTCAGGACAGGAGCTTTGATTGTTTTTTGCCTGAACCCTAAATGCACCAGCACTTCAGAAATACCCCTCGTTGCTTTTTTTTTTTTTTTTAACTCAAGACTGCCTGCTAATTCTATAGACAAAGAGATTAATGAAAATAATTATAGACTTCATTCTTTCTGTAACTTCAGTACATGCTGTCCTTCTTTCTAGGATTCTAAATTTGGTTGAAAGCTGGTAGAAATTAATAATATCTCATTTACATTTCAATAGTTTTTTTATCATTTCAGTTTTTGCTAGTTTGTAATTCACAGCCAATATATATATATATCTTTCCTCCTTCTTGCCTTCCTACTCCCTAAGAGTCATTACCATACTTTATTTCTATTATTTGTTCAGTTATTTTTGCTGCCTTGTTAAATTTGCATGAAGAATATCCCATTTATTTTCCCCAGCTATGTAATAAAAACGAAGGTACATTGTTATCAAACTGGGCTCAAGGTTCATTTGCCTTAACTCTTTCTGGTAGAAGTTTACTTAACTCTACATGATAGAAGGTTACTACATATAATTACTGTATTATCTAACATTATTGTCATACTTTTTATTTTACTTTTCCACACATTTTTCCTCCTTGTCTCTATCTTAATAGAAATTTAGGACAACCAGTACAGATTGCAGAGTTCCTCTGTGGCTATTTTTATTGTAACTGCCAGAAAGAATTTTCATTGTTTAGTGTTTTTTCTTCCCCAGAAAGTGCAGAGTTTACTTGAGAGGAGAAAAAACTATACGATTCCTTTGCCTTCTGTGCACCCACCTTTACCTCCACATTTTCCTCACAGGAGCGTGCAACAACCACAGACCCTGTTTCATGTGAGGGCAGCAACTCTGCTGGCATGAAGGGAGACATGGCAAGAGATGGCCTATACCAGTGGTTCTCAACCTTTTTAATGCCGCGATCCCAACCGGTCGTAAGTCGAGGACTACCCAACCGGCTGTAAGTCGAGGACTACCCAACCACCGTAAGTCGAGGACTTTCCCTGCCCAGGAGCGCCGCGTATGTGTGATGCCACCCCCTGCGCCGGCCGAGGCATAGCTGGCAAGCGGCAGAGATGGTGAAGGCTGACCACCGGCTGGGCCACCAGCTGGCCCAGCCCAAGGGAGGTAAGGCACCCACTGGGCCCCACACATGCCAGCAACCCTCCCTGCGCCTGCCGGCCTCCCACCTCCCACCCTTGGCCCTCTATTACTTACATTTTTAGTAGTTGCTCAGCAGGGAGGAGTGGAAACTTCCAGACAGCTCGCCTTCGCTGCAGACAACTTGCAGCACCATTTGTAGAATGGGACTTTTGGCGGGCTCAGCAGGACACAGACAGCCTGGACAATTCCTATTGGCTTTTGAAAGCCAATAGAATTAGACTCTATTCAAGAGAGTCTATTCTATTGGCTTTCAAAAGCCAATAGAATAAAAGGGAGTAGCACAGCTAAGAAAAAGGGGGAAAAATGGCGGACTGCGTTGTTTGGTGACCCCCGTGAAATGGTCGTTCGACCCCAAATGGGGTCACGACCCACAGGTTGAGAACCGCTGGCCTATACAAACCAGAAAGTGATGTGCCTTTTTTCCATCTGGCTTGGGCATATGGAAAAGTTCGTTCAATAATTCTAACTTATTTCAGTCCAAAAACTGATTAGAATTTTCAGAGGTTATAAGAATAAAAATAACCAAAGCCTATTTTTTAAAAAAAGAATACACCTTTTAACAGTGAATTAAAAGAAATTCACCATTATTTTTTGTGAGCCTAGGTAACCACTTTTATTATTCAGCAATGAATAAAGTCTGTTCCCTTTTCATTTTATGCACTTAGCTGTTTATAACTTGCAGGCTGGGGAATGACTGGGAAATTCTGGGAGCTGAGGTCCACACATCTTAAAATTGCCAAGATTGAAAAACATTACTGTATAATATGCCCCTTTTGGGCTTGCTGCCTGCCTTATTAGACAGAAGTAGCATACCTTATATAACCTGAATACTTTGTATGTGTGGATGCCTCTAAGTCCATGCTAACAAGCTTTTGTAGTTTTCCTGGCAAGATTTTGGAAGTGGTTTGTCATTGCCTCATTCCCAGGGTTGAGACAGTAGTGATTGACCCAAGCCCATCCATCTGGCTTTGTCTTGAAAGTGGGACTAGAACTCACACTCCCAGTTTCTAGACAGGTGCCTTAACCACTAGACCAAATAAGCTCTTGCACCTGATATTGAAACAATATTTTTTTTAGGTATCTGATTCCTAAGCTCCATAGTACTAAATAGTTAAACATCTTTATTCTGCTTTGCCTTCAGGAAACATTCTGATAATCAGAGTTTGTCCAAGATGATAAGTTGACAATTATAGATTTTATCTTTACGACAAGTCCATATCAGCTCACTGGAGTTCATCCAATTGCTACTAGTAGTAATTGTAACAAAGCTCCTGTTATGGTTCCGGCTAATGAAACATTTCAAAGAACTTCCAGGCATTATTTTCCTAAAAGTCTTTTATTTTTACAAAATGTCGGCACAGGCACAATGGAGGGATGCTAGGATCTAAGTTCTCTTCCTCTGAGCAGTTAAATTATCAGCATGTTTCTTCCCTAAATTAGCTGTCATATCTCACATTATCCAATTAGTGTGAAGGTCAAATGTTTTCTTCCTCTTTCTTTCCCAGGGCTTTACCCCCAACCCCCCTTCTGCTCTGTATTAACCCCATAATTACCAGACAATTCTGCATATTGTCAAAAGCAAGGATATACAATATTTGCAGCGTTGACAGCTCCTTTGTTCAGTTTAAATATGTCACCATAACTGAAGAAAAGATGTTCATTTTCACAGATTAGTTGGATCTCAACTGATAAAGCTGGACCTAAATAGCAACCAGTCTATAAATATATGTTATTGATGGTATTTATATCTAAGCTCATATCTAAAATAGATATTATAGTTTGGGCCCTGATTCCCTGAAAGATCCCATCTTCTTAAAGAACTACTGCCATGCTGGAAATGAATTTTTATTATTGATCATTCAGTAATGGTACCACCATTTCTACTACCTTCCTAAACATATGATAAGAAAGAACATCTCACTAACTTCCCCTTTATTCACAACAATTGGGTATGCTTCAAATGTAGTAGTTGGGGTGGGGGAAGAAGTGCTCATTCCCTTCCTATGAGCATTTATTTCACAATTACTCTCTCTTTCCCACTGGATTTGCTCGTTCAAACCATGCAGCCTAGAGTGATGCAGCAATTTATTCACTGAGCTAACATTTATTCCACCACCTTCTAGTCCCCTTCTCCAACAAAATTAAATGATCAGGTGGAAAATACATTAAAAAGGACTTTTCTGCTGAAAAATTCAAGGACACCATAGGCCCAGTATCTTAGGGCTAGGTTGACCTGGCATGCAAAAATCTGGACAACCACTCAATGGCAACAAAAGCGATAGTGAAAACTTTACTTTTGCTGACATTAATAGTTGTCTGGATTTTACCAGCCCAAATATCTTGAGACATCCAAGGACATCCAAGACATGCTATTATATTAGTCCCTGGCCTAAGGAAAATGTTTGCACAAAAATGATTAATGTATATTATTATTATGGACCCAAAAAAGGAGGGAGGCTTAACAAAAAGGATTAGGAATCAGTCTTCTGCAGGGTCACAAGAAGAGAGGGAAATAACTCCTATCTACCATGTTTCTCCAAAAATAAGACTGGATTTATGTTAATTTTTGCTCCAAAAAAATGCATTAGGGCTTATTTTCCTATTAGGTCTTAGTTGCAGGGAAATACGGTACTAAATATGTCCATCTGGCTGATGATCTTAACTGGGGTGTATTTTTAGGGTAGAGATTATATTACGAGCAACCTGAAAAATCATGCTAGGTCTTATTTTCAGGGAAACACAGTATTGTACCTTTGTTGTTGTTGTTGTTGTTGTTAATTGCGAAGTCGTGTCCGACCCATCGCAACCCCATGGACAATGTTCCTCCAGGTCTTCCTGTCCTCTACCATCTTCTGGAGTCCATTTAAGTTCACACCTACTGCTTCAGTGACTCCATCCAGCCATCTCATTCTCTGTCGTCCCGTTCTTCTATTGCCCTCAGTCTTTCCCAGCATTAGGCAATACAACTTTCCATGGTTTCTTGAGCCACAGGCAATCAGCAACATTCAACAGCCTCTTTGAGGTACTTCATTTTCCCTTCCTTCTATAAATATAATAGACAATGGGTAGATTCCCATTGTCATTTAATCTTATCAATATTTATTTAAAAAAATGTGGAGGACGCCATTTCAGGATCCTGTAGTTCTTCAAAGGTTTGCCTTCAATCTATCTCTTTCAAAAAGTATTTTTTTCCTGTGGGCATGAAATCCCAGTTGTCTTGTGTATAGCCAGTTGACAAGAATAATATTTTTATTATCTAGATTCCTTTCACTAAGGATTTTGTGTTGGATTCCACCCAGGTCTTGAAATAATGCTAGATGATCTCTGTCCAAAGGAATACAAGGAGAACTGTGAGCAGTGAATCAGCTGCCTTCATATATTTCCATATTGTAGTTTCCAGCAGCGATGCTTTATTCAAATTATTTTGTTCATTCTTGTTAACTAGATGATAGGTTTTGGTGTTATGGTACAGTATTTCATTCTAGAAAGCATTCACTCAGTATAGTTGTCTGGCTCCCTCTAGTGTTAAGAAATCTATATAAGCCCCAGGAAACTAATATCAAAAGTGGATGAATAAATCAACCCTTAAAATTAAAGGTTGTTTGCTTAGTTCCTAGGAATATGCTCACTACTTTGCAAAATTTCCTTCAGTGAACTCTGGTGTTATATGAAAGGTTCTCAGAGGTTTTTCAGTTAGGAGGTTGGTAATTATGCTTTCTTACAAATTTCCTCTCTTCCACAAATAATTGGAAGTGTCAACTGTACTCCAGGTATAAGAATGAAACTCAGGTTTACAAGAAAACTGAAACTGATTGCTGACACTAATGCTAAGTTATCTGGTTAATACTCTTCATTTGACAAATAAAGAATCAGATGAAATACAGGGAATATATCTATTCAAATCTGCACTTTTTAAAAAATGCTTAGCAAGTAACATTGACCAATCATTATTATTCTGCCCAATCTTCCTTACTTTATACAGAAGCAAAACTTATTCTCTTCTTTGATCACAAAGTTTATAGCAGAAAAACCACATTATTTTTTCTCCCAGCTAAAGAATTGGAGATAAGAAGCCTAAATCAATTTGTGTAACATAATAGGGGTACAAAAAATCAGAACAATCCTCACACATGTTTTTCCTCTGAATAAATGGGATTTAGAAAACATCTTCTCACCAAAAAAATGCAGTGGGGAAGTCAGACCCTCCCAAGTCTCATGTCATCAATACATTTTTTTAAAAATGTTGATAGACGATGTTATGCATGCATAAATAGACCACAGATTTAAAGCAAGGGAAAATCACGGAAAATATCTGGAGGGTTGGGTTAGGGAGGGAGTGATTTGTTTGGGTTTTCATTTTTCTACTTTAAGACTATTTTTTTCTGCTTTTAAGTGTGTTCCTGTATAACTTTTAGAAGATGCACTATTTGAATTGATTGTATTAAAAAAATTTTTAAAAAAACTTCGCATATAAAACAAGGTAGCGATGAAAGTGAAATAGAGAAAGCTACACCATGATTTCCTTACTGCCCTATGTGTTATCACTGCGGAAGAGACAGCACAGTCAAGAAGTTTAATGAGGCACAAAGAAAGCCAATTGGCTGGTAATTTTTTTTAACCAATTGTGGTGGTGTTTTTTAACCTGGCCACCACTTTGCTGCTAGTCAATTGCATTGGTTGGATAGAATAACTGAAATGAAAACATGGCACTTGTTTCCTGTCAGCAGATTCTCCTGGTAATTTTGAAATTCAGAGCATAAAAAAATGTAATTGGATGTTTGTACAGCTACTGTTCCACTTTATCTTAATAGAAACAGCCGAATTAATTTTGTGTTTGACTCACTTTGTCCCCTTCTGCAACACTCACTTGCCAACTAAAAAATCACTTGACTTTAGTATTTCACTGATCATCTTGACGTACACAATTTATTATTAGCTTAACAAAACCTTTCATATCTTACCAGTATTAATCCCAAGAGTATGAGGATAAAAAAAATGAATTGCTTTTTCCATAATATTTATTTCTTAAAATTTTGATTTAGTGAGGTCAAAATGCTGGTCCATCTTCTTTATTGCTTCTTTATTTATTTCTTCCTTATTTCAAACTACAGAATTTTTCAACAGCATTAGAGAAGGTTCATTTACACTGATTGGCAGCAAACCGATTACCTAAGGTAAATTCAACTGAATTCAAAACATACTCTTAAAAAAGCGATCCAAGAAAGCAACTGTAATTAAATAGCACATTACAAGTTTATAAAAGTACAAAAAATGTATTGGTCAGGGAAAATAATATAACAAATGATTTGATTTGTTAGAATCAAAACAATAGCTATTGCCACAAGAATACTGAACTTCATAATTTTCCTCCTGTGTTTGAATTATTCATAGTTCTTTTTATTCAGTTCATGAACAAAATGGAGATTTATGTGACTTCTAACCCTAAAATATAAATATTTTTTCTTTCTGATCTAGAAATGGTAGAATGTATATATAATAAAGTGTATGAAGTTCCTGATCCACACACAGAAACCTGCTCTAATGTATTCATTGTGTTCACTGCTGATTCCATTTGAAGTCTGGTGGATATTTTTAACCATTGCTGAGAATTTTTAAAGGATTTTCATTCCAGTGACCTCATTCATAACAGCCTTAGATGGCACATCAATAATTCCTTTGTCAAAATCCTAATTCTATTTCATCTCACTTGGTTTTAGAAGCTTAATTAATGGAAGTCCCAAGAGTTGCTATCTGTGCACTGAAGAACTGTTTTTCCAACATTCACTCATCTATCTGCTGTTTGTAAAAGGTTTGACATCTGCTATTATACTGAAATTACATACTTCATTTGGGAGTCAGTGAACTGTTTTTCCTTTCATTGCCTGCTATAGTTCTGATTCATTGCTTTGTTTGCTTCTGCAGGCACAGAGCAAGAGGGAGATTTTTGCTAATCAAGGAGAAAGCACCTGATGAAGCAAGGCAGATGAATGGCTGTTCTTGAGGATGCATGTATAATTCATATAATTTCATCTTGGATCCTTGAGTGCTACCAACACTGGACTAAAATGAAGTTTTCAAATGAGGTGCATATCACAGAGACAGTGGAAATTAAGCATTTTGAAAGACTCAAGATATCTGTGGTGTTTTTGACAATTTTCCATTTACACTATGAATTTTATTTATTAAAGCAATGGTATTTTTGTCTCAAAATTTATTTCGTACTATTTCTGTAAATGTTTAAATGGATAGATATAAAAATGTCATACAGGAGATCCATTCAACCCAGCCAAAAAGGTAAAGATGTTTTCTGGAAGGTTCCAGCTTATGTAGAAAATTAGCCATAATGAAGATTTCTAAGAAGAATAGTCTCAAAACAGGAAATAGTTCTTGTTGAGTCCTTGGCGAAAAGCAGACGCGAGAAGCAGTTGTAGTTCTCAGGTTTCCTTTTATTCTGTGTTCAGCTTACAAGTGAAGGCTTCAGCAACGCCCAAAAGCTCCTAGTCCCTTATATAGGCAGTTCCCGGGTCAATGTGTTACTTTTCCCGCGCCAGCACCCGCGCATGCGCACAGGCGCTGGCGACAGCCTGTCTGGTCCCGGGCAGCTTGCACCTGCCCGGGACTGCCTGCAAACGCCCCGAGCCCGTTTGCAAGGCTCAGGACATAACACCCCTTTCCCCCGGGCTAAGACTACTACCAACATACAATTATTTCTTGATGCAGTGTTCTACTCCCCAGTGCTCCTACTGTTTACTGGCTTTTGTTTGGCCAGGAATGTTATGTAATCCTCTAAGTATTTAGGAGATTTCCTTGCTCTCTGTGACCTTCTCAGCTCTGGGTTTCTGACAGGTGATCCCTGACTGAGGGGAGACGTGAGCCTGTTCCCCTTATCATGCCTTGGTGCCTTCCGAGGACTGTGCCCCTATGCCTGACCTGCTTGCTCGCCCACTGGGCTCGTCAGGCCAGGGCTTCTGTCACTTTGTGACCTGGTTGACCTGCCTAGCTGTCGGCCCTCGGGCCCCTTGAAGTGATAGCCACTGCTGGGCGTCTCTATAGAACCTCCTAGGTCCGTCCAAGACCTGTCAGGAGGCTGTCCAATCCCTAAGCCCCGTTCTGTGTCCGGGCTCGTGTGGGTCTCTGTACCTTCCCAAAACTCAGTTACTCCCTGATGTGGGCTAGAGGTGTTGCGGTCGGGACTTGGTTCCTCGACCACCTCCCTGTAAGTTTGACCCCCTGTAGGACTTGGGGTAAGGTCAGGCCAACTCTGGGGATTATGTGCCAGCTCTCTTGCGGGGTATGATTTATTGGGATGCTCCCGGGTATCCTCCCTGACTGGAGTACTGTGCTGTGCAGGTGAATAGTGATTGTACCCCCGGGGTGACTCCCTGGCTGGAGTAGGCGTGAATGCCTGGTAGTTGGATAGGCTCTTAGAATTCCTGTTTGGGGCACTCGCGGAATCTTGGAATGGGCCGTTTGTGGCTCCATGATTGGAGGTGGGCAGCAGCTCATGCCCCTCCCTTTGCTCTAAAGGGTCCCCCTCCCCCCTGGAAAAGACCCAGGAGTCTCATCTGAAAGGTCCCGCCTAGGGCGGAGTTGGTCGATGTGCCGACGCAGGACACGACCGTTGTCCAGGGCTACCTCATAGGAGAGAGGACCTGTGACCCTGGAAATAGAAGCGGGGACCCATGTATGACCAGGCCCGTAATTGCGAGTCCAAACCGGGGCACCCACAAGTAGTTGTCTAGGTGCCCTAGGATGTGAGGTAGATGAAGGCAGTCTGTCCGGATGCAACCGGTCAAGCTTCGTAGTAAGTTTGCGCCCCCAGCGAAGTTCAGCTGGGCTTCTCCCTGTAGAAGTGGACGGTGTGGTACGGTAAGAAAGGAGAAAGTCAGCCAACCTGTGATGCCAGTCCCCATAGGTGAGTCTTTTCAAGGCGTCCTTTGTGATGCAGACCATGTGTTCAGCCATACCGTTGGTGGACGGGTGGAAGGGTGCAGACGTGGCATGACAAATCATGTTAGCCTGTAAGAAAGCTTGGAATTCGGAGGAAGTAAATTGAGGGCCGTTATCAGAGACGATGACATCTGGGAGCCCGTGTGCAGCAAAAATCCCCCTCAGTACCTGAATAGTCTTTGCAGTGGTGGTGGATGAGACAGGTACAACCTCAAGCCATTTCGAATGGCTGTCAACGAGGACCAAGAAGAACTGGCCCTGAAAGGGCCCAGCGTAGTCAATGTGCACCCTAGACCATGGGGACTGTGTTTCCTCCCATCTATGCACAGGAGCTTGGGGCATCTCTGGGCGAGAGCGCTGGCACAGGTGGCATGCATGCACCTTAGCCTCAATGTCCTTATCTAAACCAGGCCACCACAAGTGGCTGCGTGCAAGGGCCTTCATGCGAACAATGCCAGGATGACCCTCGTGGAGGGACTCTAAGATCCTAGTCCTCATTGAGGTGGGAATGACAACTCTGTTTCCCCAAAGCAGACAACCCTGAGAAGTGGACAACTCGTTCCTTTTGGACCAGAAACTCTGAAACTCAGGACTAGGGCAGTGCTCAGGCCATCCAGACAAAACCCAAGAAAGGACACGTGAAAGTGTGTGATCTGTGCCTGTTTCAGCGGCGACATCCCTGGCATTCAGAGGGGACTCGGGCAAGGCTTGGATGGATAGAATGTTGACAGCTGGCGCAGGGTCAGCTTCTACTACTGGCAGGGGCAATCTACTGAGGCCATCAGCATGGCCCATTTCTTTCCCAGGCTTGTGGAGTAAGGAAAAATCATATGCAGACAGAAAAATAGACCACCTAAGCATTCTAGGGGAAATGATTTGGGGAGTTTGTTTACGTGTGGTAAACAGTCCCAGCAGAGGCTTATGGTCAGTGAAGACCGTGAAATGCCTGCCATACAAGAAATCATGGAATTTTTTAATTCCAGCAACAATAGCCAGAGCCTCCCTGTCTATCTGAGTGTAGTTGCACTCAGCAGAAGACAGTGTTCTGGAGTAATATGCAACAGGAACCTGAGTTCCATCAGACCTGAGGTGGCTCAGGACAGCTCCTACCCCGTAAGGGGAAGCATCACAAGCGATGCACACAGGAAGGGACTCATTGAAGTGTGCAAGTACACTGTTAGAAGTGAGTAAGGCCTTGACCTCATTGAAACTAGCCTCATGTGTTTGTGACCATTGCCACACTGCTTGTTTGTCTAATAGCCTGTGAAGAGGCTCAGCTACACTAGCTTTATGTGGAAGAAAGGAATTGTAGAAATTCAGGAGGCCCAGAAAGGCCTGAAGTTCGGCCTTAGACTTTGGCCTAGGTGCTTCTAAAATGGCAGTTAGTTTGGATTCAGCAGGGTGAATCCCAGCAGCATCAATTTTGAATCCCAGAAATTCAGTAGAAGGCACCCCAATTTTGCATTTGTCTCTTTTGAGCTTGAGGCCTGTTTTCCTGAATCTTAACAGAACAGCCCTTAGCCTTTCAGCTAGAATGTGTGTGGAGTCTCCTGCAATTAAGACATCATCAAAGTAGGGGCAAACCCCCAGTATGCCCCGTAGTGTGTTTTCCATTACGCTTTGGAAAATCCCAGGAGCGACATTCACTCCAAACTGTAGCCTTTTTACCTTAAAGGCTCCCCTGTGGGTCACAATAGTCTGAGCTATAGCAGCAGCAGCATCAACAGGCAGCTGTTGATACGCTTGAGCTAGGTCAAGCTTTGCAAAAACGCGCCCTCCCTTGAGGGAGGCCAGAATATGACTGACCACAGGAACAGGATAGGCATGTTGCTGCAATGCCTTATTAAGAGTGCATTTGTAGTCAGCACAAATGCGAATGTCCCCATTTGCCTTTAGAGGCGTGACAATGGGGGTCTCCCAAGGGCTGGAATCAACAGGTTCTAGGATTCCCTGTTGGATCAGTTTGTCTAACTCAGTGTCAATTTTACTCTTTAAAGCAAAAGGGACCCTTCTTGCTTTAATTCTAATGGGTGTGACAGTGGGGTCTAGTTTTAAGGACACAGGAGGTCCCTTGAATATGCCCAGCTGGGGGCTGAAGACATCTGCAAATTCTTTGCAGACTTCCTGTAGGTCGAGTGTTTCTAAGCTGTTCAGCCCCGTGATGTGTATCCCCAAGGCTTCAAACCAATCGAGTCCTATGAGACTCGTTCGTTCACCCCTTACTACTAATATGTCTAGTGGACCTTCAAAATTCTTATACTGTACGTTAAGGGTGGCCTCCCCCTTAACACACACTCTCGAATTTTGAAAGTCTGTTAACACAATGTCAGAAGGCCTTAATTTAGCCTGAGTTCCACTGCCGGAACAAATCTTCCTAAATGTATGTAAGGATATGATTGAAAGGGCAGACCCCGTGTCTAGTTCCATAGTTAATGGAACCCCTTGTAGCTTCACCTTGAGTGACAGCTTTTTCTTGATGGGCTTGTGTGTGCCTGTCCTGAAGATGCTTCTTCGCGAAGCGCAAAAACCTACCCTATTCTGGCTGGGGACCCTGGTACCTTTCAGGCGCAGTTCTTCCTGAGGTTGTACGTTTCGTCGGCCCAGACACACATCTGCAATATGTCCTTGTTTCCCGCACGCCCGGCAGATAGCGGAGCGGAACTTGCAGTCGGTTCTCCTGTGGCGACCTCCACAGCCGATGCACTTGAGGGGAACTGCAGAGCTTCCTTTCTGATTCCCTTCCTTCGTGGGGTGGAGACGGTCAACTTCCTCATCCGGATCCTCCTCGGAGTTCCCTTGGACATCCTCTTGGTGCACGGATGCAACATCTGGACTGTTCCTGATCGGCCGCATGTTTTTGACGGCGCCGTCTGCTGCTTCTTCTGCGGTGACCTCTCTTAAGGCATCTTGGAAGGACAATTCTTCTTTGGCGAAAAGCCTCTGTTGTAGATCTCGATGCCTTAAGCCGCACACGAATCGGTCCCTCAGTCGTTCTTCGAGGTCCTTGAACTCGCAGTGCTTGGTGGCCTTCCTCAATGCAGCGATGTATTCTTTGGCCGACTCTCCGGATCGTTGATCTCTCTGCTCGAAGGTGTGGCGCCATGCGATGATGGACATCTTGGGCTGGAAGTGCTCCTTCAATAGCTTCTTTAGATCTGCGTAGCTGACAGACTCTAATGGGACAGGTGCTGCAAGGTTCTCTGCGATTTCGAAGGCGTCTTGACCGCAGACACAAAGCAGGGTGGCAGCCTTCAAGCTATCTTCCCTCACTTGGTTCACCTTGAGGTAATTTTCCACCCTGGCTACGTAGGACTCCCACCGCTCTGGATGTGAGACGTCGAACTCCGAAAGCCTTCCAACCTTTGCCATTTCAGGAGACGGGTCTATCAGCCAGCCTACCCCCGAATGCGCACTGGATTGGTGGGTAGCTGCCGAGTCAACGCCGTTCCGTCATTCCGCCGCTCAGGACTCACTTGGGTAAGCTTACACCTCTTTCTTTCCAGGCGATGTAAGGCATCCCACCTTCGTCGCCAGTGTTGGGTCCTTGGCGAAAAGCAGATGCGAGAAGCAGTTGTAGTTCTCAGGTTTCCTTTTATTCTGTGTTCAGCTTACAAGTGAAGGCTTCAGCAACGCCCCAAAGCTCCTAGTCTCTTATATAGGCAGTTCCCGGGTCAATGTGTTACTTTTCCCGCGCCAGCACCCGCGCATGCGCACAGGCGCTGGCGACAGCCTGTCTGGTCCCGGGCAACTTGCATCTGCCCGGGACTGCCTGCAAACGCCCCGAGCCCGTTTGCAAGGCTCGGGACTTAACAGTTCTCACAACAAAAGATAGTCTCAAGTAAACTGCCTGGGCAAAAATAAGCTTGTCAGAACAGGGAAAGCAACTTGGTATCCCTGTTGTTTGGGTCTTGACTGTCCACAATATGCCGTTTTTCATGGCAGGTGGGCCTGTTGAGATTCAAATCTACAAGATCTGAAGAACTTCACATTTCTTAGGACAGGATGGCCAGTAGGAGGAATGAAAGTAATTGTTGAGCTATAACTCCCAACAACTCTAGCCAGAAACAAGGATTGCTGGTAATTATAGTTCAATAATATCTAATTTTTCACAATTTGCTCTGACTTAGAAGATGGTATTTTCCCAGTGCAGATTGGTGAATATCTCAGCATTCATTTCTTTTGCATATAATAAACAAATGTGAATATTCTTAGCTTTTAACTAGAAAATTTGAGGCTAGATAGTTCCATTGCTTAATAAATTCAAACTATTGCCAGAATGTCATATTCTGAATGGCCAGTTCCCCAGTCTTTTCAGCAAAGAGGACACTCTAGAATGGATTCTCTGAAGGTTCAAAGCTATTTTACTTACTAAAGTGCATGAGTTATAAAGGATGAGGAAAACTGTGTGTATTTGTCATGCAAGGAATAACTCAGTTGAGATAATCCTTCATAAAATACAGAATATACCTTCTTTCTTAAACTAGGTTTGTTCCATTATTCATCACATTCATTCAACTGACTGGCAGCTTAAAATCTATCTTTAAATAGATTCCCATTAAATTCATCTCAAAGAGAAAAACAGCTCCGCTTATTCCCACAGTAATGAATATATTTTCATATTCATAATATAGTCTTGCTAAATAAAGATATACACATTGTAACAATGAATTATATTACCATGAAATTAAGCACATAAAGTTAAATGTCTTTAATTTATGTCTATATGTTCAACAGGGGAAGAAATTACATTATTGAAAGTTCTTTGATTTTCCAAAATGGAACTTTCTTCCTGTAATCACTGATGAATACTATAAGCAACTTCTCTTCCTCATTTCATTTTTTCTTTGTCATAACGCTTTCCTTTCTAATGCTTTGTTCAGCCTTTCCTTTAAATCAGCTTTTAGTTACTGAAGTTTAGTTTTCTTATTAAGTTACTTTTCATTCCCTCTCTTTGTATTTTTGTCCCAGTGGCACAATCACCATAAAAAACAATTGTGTAGATTTGTTGAATCTCAATTTGAGATATAGTTGTATAGTTGTTCTTTCAGTACATTTCTCAGTTTCAGCCCAACTAATTAGAGCAGTGGTTCTCAACCTGTGGGTCGGGACCCCATTTGGGGTCAAATGACCATTTCACAGGGGTCGCCAAACCACGCTGTCCGCCATTTTTTTCTCTTTTCCCTAGCTGTCCTACTCCCTCTTATTGGTGGCCACACCCACTTGGGGGTCACCACAACATGGGGAACTGTATTATGGGGTCACGGCATTAGAAAGGTTAAGAACCACTGAATTAGAAGAACATATTTATGGCCAACACAATTATTCAGTTAATGTTAGCAGAGAGGTTGCTTAAAAGAGTAGTAAATAGGTATCAAAAGTTGTCTTGTAGCCCCTTGATTCCAGAAAAATACCAAGTGTGGAAAAAAATATTGAGAAAAATATCAAATAGAACAACGGAATAACAGAGTTGGAAGGATCTTGGAGGTCTTCTAGTCCAATTCCCTACTCAAACAGAAGACCCTATATCATTTCAGATAAAGGGCTATCCAGTCACTTTTTAAAGCCCTCCAGTAATGGAGCACCCACAACTTCTCAAGGCAAGCCATTTCACTGGTATATTGTCCTCACTGTCAGGACAACAGTGAAAGAAAACAAACAAAATAGCTTACTGTTACATGCTACAATAGACAACTTACCTCATGAAATCCTCCTTGTCTCCTCCTTTGTAGCCTAAAAGCTTTGATCTCTAACCAGTTATCTTGTGATAGAATAATGATACAATCTAAAAGACAATTTCATTGGGCATTTAGCTGTTCTTGGGCTTCTCTGAATCATGAAATTTCATGTCCTGTCTGGCTGTTACTGCTTTCATCCACCAGTCATATTTTGATCTTCTCATCATCATTGGCACCTAATTTTTCTTGTCCATCCTGGCATGCTATAATGCAGTGATGGGGAACCTTTTATAGGCTGAGTGCCCAAACTGCTACCCAAAACCCACTTATTTATTGCCGGGTGCCAGGTGGGCATAGCCCACTGGGTGGGCATGGCTTTGGTGGTCATGGCAGACTGTGTGGGTGTGGCCAAGGTGGGTGTGGTCACCTCAATGTTGTTCGTGTGGAGGGATGCCTGTGGGGATCAGGCAGGGTTGGGGGAGATCCAGGGGATCTCTGGCAGGTGCAGCGGTGGGCAGAAGGCTTGTCCTGCAGGGGGAGGTGAGGCAAGGTGAGGCAGGGCGGTGGTGCCATTGTCACAGGGCAAGGCAAGGCAGGGGCCAGGGCGGCTTCTGCCTGACACCATCAGCCCCCACACACAGAGGCCAGTGAGTCATGGGGGCCGACAGTGTCCATTAGCAGCCACAGCCTGCCAGCCCCTCAATCGGCACACTCTGGGTCTCCGCAGCCTGCCCCCAGCAGTTCAGAGAAGCCATCTCTGAGCTGGATGGATGGCCAACAGTTGAGGAGACAATGCAGTGGGTCGTGCCCAAGAAAAGGAGAGTATGCGAGGCCAGGAGGGATGGGACGGGGGGAGGGAAACCAGCCATGCTGGGATGCATCAGGCCAAATGGGACCTCAGTGAGTTAGTGGGCAGCTGGTTGAAGAGGGACAGTTGCCATCTCCGGGGCATGGCGCACGTGCCCAAAGAGAGGGCTCTGAGTGCCGCCTCTGGCACGTGTACCATAGGTTCGCCACCACTGCTATAATACTTCCATACAGACTGCATTCAAATAAACTTATGTACTTAGCCTGAGTGTAAGGACCCACCCCACTTTGCATCTTAAGAAGACAGAACTCTTGGAATAGCTCTTCCAACAGGAATCCTTTATTAAGAGAAAATGGTTGCAGGCATGCTAGACAGGACTTGGGGTTCAAGCTCTCCCATTCAAGGTTTTAAGGGGTTCCCCAGTAGTCCCACCAAATCAACCCCCCTTCCAGTGATAGTTTCAAGTATCACAATTCCATCCCCTTTCTTCTTCCGTCTGGATGGAGACTTCAGATAACTACATGAAAGGCAATTACTCTTCTTTGATATGTTAAAGCTTAGAGGCC
Source organism: Crotalus tigris (assembly GCF_016545835.1). Lineage (NCBI taxonomy): Eukaryota > Metazoa > Chordata > Lepidosauria > Squamata > Viperidae > Crotalus > Crotalus tigris. The sequence continues at coordinate 765 of NW_024100409.1, read as the reverse complement.
ACAATAAACACCCATTCAGTCCTTTGAAGTGTGCTGAAGGAAGTGAGGGCCATAAAGCACCTTTGCTAATCCCCCTTTTCTCCCTCTTATGCAGAATCCAGAGAAGGCGAATTGGGAGTCTCTATGTTGATAATTAAAGATGAAATATAATGGATTCTGACATCCGGCCCCTCTTAACAATAAGAGAGATCCACTGAAAGAAAACACAAGTAAAAAATTTAGTTTAGGCTTGTTAGGATACTCTGGCATGTGAAACTTTCCTTAATAGCGTCGGGCTCTGATCGTGACGTTTATGGACCCACTCATTTTGTGAGCAGGGAGGTGTTTTCCAGGCACTAGGTTACGAGTTGTTCCACGAATCTCCTAGAGTCAAGGATCTCTTCTATTCGAAGGTTGTTCCCCCGCCACAATGATTAGGAGGTGGTGGGGGGGGGGATTTTTGGCCGTAGAGGTGACTGATGCTCTCTTTTCAGCAAGCTGCAATGAAAAATTGGGTGTACTTGCCTGAGGTTTTTGGGTAATTCTAATTCTACTGTTACCGGATTTATGATCCTTTTAATTGGAAAAGGTCCTATATATTTTGGTCCAAGTTTTTTACAGGGCTGTAGGGACTTTAGGTATTTGTAGATAAGTACACCATTTCTCCTATAATGAATGGTGTAGGCTCAACCCTTTTTTTATCGGCTTGTGCTTTGTATGCCTGCCTAGCTTCATCTAGTGCTTTTCTAACTATTGGCCAGGTGTTTTGTAGTTTTTCCATCCATT